>NC_059176.1:8034192-8321692 GCF_019923935.1 Bubalus bubalis
GATTAACATAGACCTGTGTGGCCCCAAAGCCCATATTCCTCCACGGAGCTTCCCCAAGTGGACTGGAGGCCATAAATTCACCCAGTTCAGATAAAAAAGGATTTTCCCATGATCCAGTAAAATTGCCACGGCCCAATTACCCAGGTCATAGTCATAACAACAAAGCAGCAATAGTCATAGATAATAATGGCTTAACACATACAGTTGAGTCAGACACTGTGAGTTCATGTCGAACCCGTACTAACAAATTCAGTCCTAGTAACAACACTGTGCCATTGTCACAGAGGAGAAAACAGAGAGGTCAAGTAACTTGCCCAAGGCCACACAGCTAATGGGATGCTTCCCCATGTCGTTCCCCTGCTTCTTAAATCAGCACAGAGCTGATCCCAGTGGGATGATTTCTCTAGTCTCAATGCACAGTGCTCAGATGAATCCGTCACATGATGTGCCCCAACACTCACTAAACACTGGAGAAACAATGAGACAAAAACAAAGGAAGAAATGTTGCCAACGCAGGTGATTCGATCTGAATGGGACCTAAGCCGTCCTTTAGTTCATCCCTCTAGTTTGCAGACGTGCACCCTGAGACTTGCTCAGAGTAGGGATTCAGTGGCTAAAGTGAACTTGGAGAGCTGGTCCTGTCCCTCTTTCGCCCTACAGAGTACTTTCCTCAGAAGTAATTGGCCCCTGCGTTACAGCTGCCGGTCACTCCCCGTCTCCTTTCCCAGGTGCAGACGGTCTTCCTAGGTCCAGGTTGATTTTCGCAACCAGCACATGGAGCAACGGTGACACAGGAGCTCTCAAGTCAGTCGTTCTTAAAATAATGCAGAGCCTGTACGTCCTTTCTCCAGAATACATCCCTCATCCATCTTCTCCCCCAGCTGTGTCCAAACCACCGTCACCTCTCCTGGACACAGACGCCAGCTTCCCCTCTTACCTCTGTAGACCCCACCTCCACACAATAGCTGAAGAGCTCCTTGAAAAAGTCACTCCAGGCACACCATTGCCCCACTTACCATGTCCCACGGTTCTCCATGAAAGGTGGGCTGAAAGCCAAACTTCCTCTTGTGGCCTCTAGGGCCTGACCCACCCCAGTGCTCATGTAGAGTCTCTGATCTCATTTCACACTGTTATCTTCCTCGCTTAACTCTGTCCACCCTGGACTTCTTTTCTTAAACACAACTCGCATGTCTCTACCTCAGGAACTTTGCACTTGCCGTTCCTTCGGTCTGGAAAGCTCTTCTCCCCAGTTTGCCCATTTCACATCCTTCTCAGCGCAAATGTCATCTCATCAGGAAGAGGGACATCCCAGGAACATCCCATGTTGCCAGCCCCTCCGTGTCCAGGTTCTATTTCTCATAGCATGGGCCGCTCTATGAAAGGATCTCATTCAGCCCGTTTGCTTGTTTATTCTGTCTCCTAAACCAGTATGCTGAGTCCACGAGAGCAGGAACCGTGTCTGCCCCCGTTCCCCATCATTTCCTCCAGTACTGCATGACTGTCATCCACTGATCGGTGGCATTGGCTTCACCTCGGAGCTTGTTAGGAATGTAAAGGACCTTAATCCCTACTTTATAAAATCCGCCTTTTCATATTATCTATCCCTGGAGGTTCTTAGGTGCTTTATAGTTTGCAAAGCAGTAGTCTTTAAAAACAGAGGTACCTTGAAAACAGAGATGTTTAACACACATTAAAAAAAAATGAATGAATGAACGATGCTCTGTTATCTCAAAAATGGAAGCACTGGGTGTTTCGTGTCTCTAACCTTTAGGACAGGTCTTCTGGGAGTGCAGAAACTCCATTCATTTAATGAATAAAAGGGATTTTACAAATAATACAAAGGCATTTGTGGTTAATCATTAAGTATGCTGAGAAACCAAACCATAGCCCCTCTGATGTGCCCGGAAGTCTGTGGTTTCAGAACAGACGTGCTCAATGTCCTATTTTAGTGAACAGACTTATCATTGCTTCAGAAAGGCATTCATTCTGATACAATTTTTGAAATGAGGTCCACTGATCTCATTGGTAATTATCCAATGATAGTTAGAGCCATAAAGTAGTATAACTTTTTTTTTTTAACAAATATATCAGAACAGAGTTCAAAATCAGCCAAGTCCTTCAAGTTACCCACCTGGGATTCATATTAAAGAGCTAAATTAAACCTGGACCTTTGCTGTGATGATGCCTATGCATCCAAGAGGGAAGCAGAAAGGAATGTAAAGAGAAGAAGGCAATTTGTTTTCTAGAAGGAACTGTAGCTCAGTTTTTCAGTCTTCATTGCACACTTTCCACTCTTATTATGAATATGCCCCATCAATAAATATAGTAAGTTTATTATAGAAATTATAGATACGATACAACTGATGCATTAAACAGTTATACAAATTCCTGCCTCCTGGTGTGAGAAAAATCAAACCCAGTAGGGTTACCTGACTGGGTTCAAATCCCAGTCTGCCTTTCAGCTGGGTGACTTGAACCCTCCAAGACCTTGAAGCCTTAGAGAATACGGATGGAAAAAAATCTCACTTGCAACGTTATTTTAGTTCAAGTTCCAGGATGTATTTGGGATCCCAAAGTTCAGGGTTCTTTTCTACCTCTTTTTATCTTTTGCATACAAAAAACTCATAAGGCTGGTACAAAACATCTATAAGATGAACAATAAATAAGACTGAATTTGCTGGCATTTTGCATATGGAGCAGTTGAGTGTAGGAAGTAAGCAATACCAATAAAATTGCTAAAAATGCTGAAAGATGTTTAAAAATTACATTAAAGATCAAAAATTACCCCCAAAGGAGTTTATATATTCATATGCATTAGAGTGGTTGGAAGAATATATGCTACTTACCATAGTTTCCCAGCCTTATTAATCTATTTTACCATATTGCTTTCTTTTATTTGACTTTATATTATTTTATTTGACTTGATTGTATTTGGCTCCATTTACTTGGTTTGACTTTATTTTCTTTTACAAACACATATGTGTTGCCTCTGCTGCCTTGGATACTGTTCTCAATGTTTTATAAATACCAGCCCATCCATCCTCCCAACAATCCCATGTGTTGGTGCGATCATCAGCCCCATTTTACAGATGAAGAAACTGAGGTACAGAGAAGTAAAATCTTCGACAAAGTCCCACTGGTGACTGGCTCAAGATGGTTTTAGTCACTATAACCACACAGCTGGGGCAGTCTTTAACAGTTCCATCCACTGAGTAAGAAAATGATGCCTGCTACAGAGTTACAGTGTTTCCGCAGAAAGCACCAGGCATCCCATCAGTGTTACTGTGAAACTGAGTTTCTTTTCCAACTCATAAGAATGAGTGGGGGAAATCTCTGAAGAAGGTGAGCAGCTGAAGGCCTGTAAACACAGGAAGAGCTACAATTTCAGTACACTGCTTAAGTAAAGAGAAGTACGGTGAAAGTCGCTCAGTCATGTCCGACTCTTTGCAACCCACGGACTATACAGTCCATGGAATTCTCCAGGCCAGAATACTGGAGTGGGTAGCCTTTTCCTTCTCCAGGGGATCTTCCCAACTCAGGGATCAAACTCAGGTCTCCTGCATTGCAGGTGGATTCCTTACCCACTGAGACACAAGAGAAGTAAGTTACATTCAAAGGCAGGCATCTGAGATACATGAAAAAGGCACTGAGCTTAGAGATTGAAGACACCAGCTGTGGGTTCTGGCTAATCTGCTGTCCATCCGGGTGACTGTGCCCAAGTCACTTACACGCTCTGACCTTCAATTTCTTCATCATGAAACTCAAGTGTGCTACCTTTCTTGCCTCAGGCTCATAACAGCTTCTGACACACCATAGGTATATGCCAAAGACCTGGTTGAGCTCGAATTGAATGTTGAGACGATCAACGCATACGCCATGCATCTCTGAAAAGATGTTACCTTTGCAATTACACACTGCTTCCAAATCAGAAAACACACCACCCATCTGAGACATGCATGATATTCATGCTTTCGTGCTGTTTGGTCCTGAATTTCTTATCTCCCAAGAATAATGACCTCAGCCCTGGGCATTTCCAGGGGATTAATGACCAGCAGAATTTAATGACCCTGGCTCCAGCCTAGAGCCATCCCCCATTCCCTGGGTACTCATTAATCCCAGGTAGACCAGCAGCCTTTCTTCTCGCTGCAACAGTCAGGCTCAGGTTGAGCCCTGATCCAAGTGGAGGGGCCAGAGGGACCCCATGCCTCCTCTTCAGTCCCCAGTCAGATCCCAGCTCCAGCCACTGGCTCATTTATTTACAGGGGCAGCCAGACTATAATTAAAATATGCTAAGGAATTCCCCCCCTCCTTCCTATGGCAGTTCAAGTACACACCTCCCACTCCAAGCCCTCCCTCAACTCCCCTTCAATACACACGTATTAACTTGTAGGGAGGCAGCCCAGTATCACTCCACATTTTATGTAGAAGGATTTCATGAGATTTTAATGAGTTTCTACCACCAGAAAAGAAAGCTCACAAAGGATCCATGCAAATTGCTTTGTCTTGTGCAGCAACCCTAGAATGATGACATGCTTCAATATTTGGTTTCTGTAAGGATATAGAGATATGCTGATGTATGCACACCAGCCCTTAAGCATTTCTGCTTGCAAAAGTGCAAGGTGAAACTGCTGCCAATGCGTGGTGCAGTCCACGGGATAAAAATCTCGGGCTGAATTTCCCCAGTGGGCATTGGCTGGCTGGACCACAAGCTGGACTGTGTCCCCAGCTCCAGGGGCCTCCATTTGGATACACAGTTTTTTTTTCATTTGTCCAATGGGCAAACTGTAAGTGTCCAAACCATCCCATGAGGAAAAAAAATTTAATTCCCATTAATGAGCAGACAGGTGGCTCAGATGTCACCATCTTTCTTCCCAGGGATCAAATGAGAGGAAAAGGAAGTAATGCTTATGAAATGCCTGGCATATGTCAGGTGCTTAAACAGCCTCTAGTTGGTCCTTATTCTCCTTATTCCTCTGATGAGGAGACTACAGTTCAAAAAGAATAAGCAAATGGCCTAAAAAACAAGTGCTCATGTAGGGAGAGGATCCTCAGGGACTATACTTCCTTTTCCTCCATATTGTCTGGAAGGACAAGCTATGGATGGACTTCTGGGCTGGAGTCACAAGTCACGTGGGCCCAGGGTCGGCTGGGGCTACGAGCCAGAGCTGCAGGTCCTCCTGCACTAGGGGGTATGGTGGGCAGCTAGATGAAGGACCAGTGAGAGAGTGCCATGACCTCAGGACAGGTGTGAGGCCAGGAAAGATGAATTAGAGCACGGAAATCCCATTGAATAGCCAGAGATGAAGACGGGCTCTTTAAAGGAATCCTCTGTGTTGACGTGTGTGTTAATACATAGCTTATGCACATACACATATACATGTATCCGTGTACTAATAATCACACACACATGCTTATTATTTAAAACCTCTCTAATTCAAAAGCTGTGGACCAAGAATGGCCAACTCCCCCTTTAGAACTATTTTCACTCTACTTTTTCATTTCATAAGATTAGCTTTTTTATTTTTTCTTCTTTTCCAGTTTTATTGAGATATAGTTGACACACAGCAATGTGTGTGTTTAAGGTGTTTGACATAACAACTTGACTTATATACATCACAAAATGATGAGCACAAGGTTACTGAACATCCATCATCTCCTATAGATACAAAATTAAATAAAGAGAAAAAAATTTTTCCTGTGATGAGAACTCTTAGGATTTACTCCCTCAACCACTTTCATATGTAACATAGAGCAATGTTAATCCTATTTATCATCTTTTATGTTTGATTTTATAAATAATAGCTCAGTTGGTAAAGAATCTGCCTGCAATGCAGGAGACCCTAGTTTGATTCCTGGGTGGGGAAGTTCTGCTGCAGAAGGAATAGGCTACCCACTCCAGTGTTCTTGTGCTTCCCTTGTGGCTCAGCTGGTAAAGAATCCTCCTGCAATGCAGGAGACCTGGGTTCTACCCCTGGTTTGGGAAGATTCCCTGGAGAAAGGAAAGGCTACCCACTCTAGTATTCTGGCCTGGAGAATTCCATGGACTATAAACTCCATGGCATTGCAAAGAATCAGACACTACTGAGTGACTTTCACTTTGTAAACAATATATGGAGAAAGAAATGGCAACCCACTTCCGTGTTCTTGCCTGGGAAATCCCATGGACAGAGGAGCCTGGCCAGCTACAGTCCACGGGGTCTCAAAGAGTCAGACACAATTTAGTGACTAAACAAACAAAAAAAACAAAAATATTCTTCATAAAGATTATGCTCACATATTTCACAAACAGTTAAGGAAGAAAGTAAAAATTCTGCAGTATTCTACCAGCAAGCGCTCTGGACATGATTTGTAAAAGAGAGAGGAAAGAAATACAGCCTCTGGGAATATCCTTCCCTTCCAGTCAAATTCCTGTGCTTCCTTATTAAAGCCTGAGCTTGCTGGAAGCAGGGACTGTGTCTTGCCCATCTCTGTACCCTCAGGACCTGCCCAGGACCGAGCATGGCTGAGTTCCACAAGTGTTGCTGGCTGAACACAAGACTGTGTGGCCCCAGGAAAGAAGTCATGAAACATCAATGACCCATCAGAGGTGGGAGTTTTTTCAAGCCAGAAATTATAAACCTTTGGGTGGATGGTTTTAACATTACAGCAGGTGGCTTTGGAGTGACCTTATAATCTCAGTTCAGTGGTGCCAAGCAGCCTTAATTGTATCGATAACAAGCTAAACATGGACTTACAAAGTGTTCGGTGCCCATCACCTCATTGGTCTTCATGAGAACCCCATGAGACAGCTGCTAACTGGCTCCCATTGTTCAAATGAGTCAATGAAAGTTTAGAAAGGGCAACTTCTTTTCTGAAGGTCAAATACCTAGAAAGTTCTAAAGTTTGTGTTCAAGGACTAAATGCAGTAAGATTCTAGACCCTTCCCAAGGCGGTACATATCAAGCTGTCTCCACCTTTATCCTCTTTTCTTACTCTCCAAATTCCAAAAGAGCTAACTCTACACCAAGTTTCTTTGAACATAATAAAGCAGTCCCTCTGACAGTTGACTAGAACAAGGAGAAAAAAAAAGGTCATGAAAGAACATTTTTTTACCACTGAGGAGTCAGAAGCACAGAGAGAGAGGGTGACCCCCCAACAACACTCAGAGCCCAGGGCTTTGTCCTGTACACCTCTCTGCGCCCTCTCTTCCCACCACTTGCTACGACCTTCTTGCTTTGCCCACCCCAAAGGCTTCCACTGCCACAAATTATATATATTGTTGAGCTGAATCCTTGGATAAATTTAAGTCATTGTTTGAAACGCACGCCTTCTTCTGTTGTCTCTGCAAAAATTTTCGGTCGATTAAGCAACAATAACGTGGATTCTTCTACGAGTATCTCGGGATGCTCGTCTAGAATACTGTCTATAAATTCCATTGTACGATAGTCAATTAAACCCCATTGTCTATAAAAGTCACCTGTCTGACTTGGGGAAAAGCAGGTATGAATGCAAAAGACCCAACAACGTGTTGAAACTGAAATCTAACCAAGTAATTTATGCCACTCAGCTTGAAAGGAGAGTGCGCGAGCAGTATTTCTGGTGACTGGGAGCTGGGTGTTGATTTTATGAGCCCGTTCTGATTGCTCAGGGTGGCTGATGGGGGAAGGAGGCACCCGAAGTTTAACTGCCTCTGAAAACTAAGACAAGGAAGACAAAGAAGACTTTTTTTTTGTCATTCTTGGTGCAAATGAGAGAACCTTGTCATTCCAACTTCACAAGACGGTGCTCAGAAATGAAATGTTCAACTCCACTGGGACAGCCATTTTTTTTTTTTTTTTGCTGTTATTACAGAAGAAAATTATAACCATAAAAATGTCCAATTTAGAAAAAAAGGTGCCACTTTAGTGTCATTTGCATAAAAGCTGTTACACACAAATTGTTATAAAGACAAATGTGTAGTACTCTTGTTGAAAATTGCTTATACCTCTGGTGCTTTGCCTCCAACGACATAAAGGCCTCTTCAAACTGAAATTCATTCTCAGGTAAATAAAGCTGAAAGCGAAATTTCACCTATTTGAAAGGACGTGAGTGGCTTTTCCTGCGGTCTTAAACAGGTGCTGAGAGGCTGGGCCTTCTGCTTCCATCCCGGCTGGGTGCCATCCTCCCCTTGATGGGTGGCCCCCATCACACCGGGTCCTGTGAAGGCCGGTCCTGAAGCCGGTGATGAGCCAGGTCCATGGATGCCCAAGACATCCTGCAGGTGCAGGTGGGAAGGATGCTTGCAGAGAAGGAGACCCCAGTGGGGAAGTGGATGATGACTCTTCTCTGAAAATGAGCACTGGCAGGGTGGACTGCAGACCTGTCACAGCCCACCTGAGACCCAGGGCTTCCCCCTGGAGTAATCTCTTTCAATCGCTATCTCACACAGTAAGCCTCACCAAAGGAAAGGTGATGATTCCGCCAGCGTATGTCTCTTTCATTCTTCCCATGCTGCCCTTTTGCCTGGAATGATCTTCTGATCAATTCTGAAGAATTTCAACTTATTCCTCAAGAGTCATCTTAAGTGACTGACCTTTTCCCCCTTACTGCCCATGGTCAGTTGCTCACTCCCCCTGCTAGCCCTCCTTACAGAAGTATTAATATGCCTTCATTAATATTAAGTGGTTCATTGATTAATAACTTACCACAACCCATGGTGACTCTCTTTCCTGCCATCTCTCCCACCCAAAGGCAGGACCCGTGTCTAGTGCATTTATACACCTCACTTCCAGAGTCATGCCTGTCCTAGAAGAGTGACTGTTCAATAAGTCTGAATCAGTGAATGGATGATGGTTGTTTACTCATATGATGGGTTGCAATTTTAGTGAAGTTTCACTTTGGAAGCACTGCCACTAAAATACCCCCTCTGACTTAATCAAGCAATTTTAGAGCACTGCAAAAATAGTTGTATGCTGTAGTTTTCCTTTTTCTAGAACACTTTATTGAGGTATAATTGATACAGAAAATTCACACATTTAATGTATACATCTTGATGAGTTTGGACATATATATATATATATATATATATATATATATATATATATATCTCGCCACGATACCATCACCACTATCAAGGAACTAAACATATCTGTCACCCCCAAACATTTCCTTTTTTCTTTATGTTTCTGTGTGTGTGTGATAAGAACACTTAACATGAGATCTAACCTCTTAACGTACTTTGAAGTACATAGAACTGTATTATTATCTATAGGCTCTTGGTTGTACAGATGATTGTTAGAACTTCTTCTTCTTGCATAATTAAAACTGTATCCATTGATCAGTAACTCTCCAAGTCCCCATCCCCTAGTCCCTAGAAACCACCATTCTGTCCTGTTTTTGTGAGTGTGACTGCTATGGAGTCATGGAGCTTCCATCTTTCTCTGTCTGGCTTGTTTCATGTAGCATCATGCCTTCTGGATTTATCTACATTGTTGCAAATTGTCAGATATATTTTTTTTTCGGGTTGACTACTATTCCATTGTATGTATATTTCAGATTTTTTCCCACTTTTATTGAGGCATAACTAGTGTACAAAAACTGCACAAAATTTATGTATATAATTTTATGTGTGTCTATATGTGTACACTACCATTACCATTACCATAGGCAAGGTGATAAACATATCCATCACCTCCAGGTGCGTTCTTGTTGTCCCTTTGTGTGTGTGTGAGCTAAAAACATCTAAGAGCATAGCTAGCTTTTTAACATAATTTATTATTTTTCTAGCTTTGAGCATTTGATAGCCACTCAGTCGTGTCTGACTCTTTGTGACCCATGGACCATACATAGCCTGCCAGGCTCCTCTGTCCATGGAATTCTCCAGGCAAGAATACTGGAGTGGATTCCATTTCCTTTTCCGGCTTTCAGTTCAGCTTGATTGAGGTATAATTGACAAAATTGTAATATATTTAAGGTGTACAAAGGAATGATTTCAATTTGATATGTATATACATTGTGAAATGATTCTTAATGCATCCATTACTTCTTTTGGTGAGGAGGCTTAAGATCTACTTTATCAGCAAATTTCAAGTATTTAATGTGGTATTATTAACTATAGTCATTAGGCTATACATTAGGTCCTCAGAACTTATTCATCTTATAAATGAAAGTATGTATCTTTTTAGCTGCCTCTGCCCATTTTCCCCAATCTCCAGCCCCTGGCAGCTAACATTCTACTCTCTATTTCTATGAGATTATTATTTTTCTTTTTTTAAAGATTTCATATATACATTGTTGTTTATTTTTTTTTTTTCTGGAACTCTCTTGCTCTTTTAAAAATTTTTTTTTATTTTATTTTTTTTTAATTTTATTTTATTTTTAAACTTTACATAATTGTATTAGTTTTGCCAAATATCAAAATGAATCCGCCACAGGTTGCTTGGGGCTGGTGCACTGGGACGACCCAGAGGGATGGTATGGGGAGGGAGGAGGGAGGGGGTTCAGGATGGGGAACACATGTATACATTGTTGTTTAGTTACTGAGTTGTGCCTGACTCTTTGTGACCCCATGGGCTGAAGCACATCAGGCTTCCCTGTCCTTCACTGTCTCCTGGAGCTTGCTCAAACTCATGTCCATTGAATCAGTGATGCCATCTAACCATCTCATCCTCTGTCGTCCCGTTCTCCTCTTGCCCACAATCTTTCCCATCATCAGGGTCTTTTCCAACGAGTTGGTCCTTTGCATCAGGTGGCCAAAGTATTGGAGCTTCAGCTTCAGCATCAGTTCTTCCTAGGTTGATTTCATTTAGGAGTGACTGGTTTGATTTCCTTTAGGAGTGACTGGTTTGATCTCCATGCTGTCCAAGGGACTCTTAAGAGTCTTCTCCAGCACTGCAAGTTCAAAAGCATAAATTCTTTGACATTCAGCCTTCTTTATGGTCAAACTCTCACATCGATATATGACTACTGGAATCTATGACCTATGACATATAGTATTTATCTCTCTCTGTCCGGCTCATTTTACTTAGTGTAATGACCTCATGTAAAATAATGAAATTAGATCCCAGGCTTAAATCAAGCACAAAGTCAACTCAAAATGAACTAAAGACTTAAATGCAAGACCTTGAACAATAAAACCCCCAGAAGAAAATGCTGAGGAAAATCTCTTTGACATTATCTTGGCAAAGATATTTGGATTTGGCACCAAAAGCAACAAAAAGAAAAAAATAAACAAGTAGAACTACATTAACCTTAAAAGTTTCTGTGTAGCAAAGGAACAATCAACAAAATGAAAAGGCATCCTATGGCATAGAAGAAAATCTTTATAAGCCGTATATTGGATAGCAAGTTAATATCCAAAATACATAACTGCTACATATCAATATTGAAAATAGATAACCCAATTGAAAAATGAGCAAAGGACTTGTGTAGACATTTTTCCAAAGAAGACATGCAAACAGCCAATAGGCGTATGAAAAAGTTTTCAATACTAATCATAGGGAAAATGCAAATCAAAACCACTGGAAACACCACCTCACACTTGTTAGAATGGCTGTCATGAAAAAGACAAGAAATAACAAAGACTGGTGACCATGTGGAGGGAGGGGACCTTCACACTGTTGGTAGGAGCTTAACTTGGTACAGCCACTTTGGAAAACAGTATGGAGGTTCCTCAGAAAATTAAAAATAGAACTGCCCTATGACCCAGCAATTCCACTTCTGAGCATTTATCTAAAGAAAATGGAATCACAGTCTTGGGGAGGTACCTGTATTCTGATGTTCACTGTAGCACTATTCATAATAACGAAGGTATAAAACAACCCAAGTGTCCACTGATGAGCAATGGCAAACAAACGGCATACGCACACGTGCATGCCAAGTCGCTTCAGTCGTGTCCAACTCTTTGTGATCCCAGGGACTGTAGCCCACCAGGCTCCTCTGTCCACGGGACTCTTCAGGCAGGAATACTGGAGTGGGTTGCCATTTCCTTCTCCAGGGGATCTTCCCAACCCAGGGATTGAACCCTCATCTCTTGTATCTCCTGCGTTGACAGGCTGGTTCTTTACCACTAGCGCCACCTAGGAAGCACTCCCTTCTCCACACACACACACACACACAGAAAAGTCATTCAGTGATAAAAAAAAAAAAAAAAAAAGGAAATCCTGCCATTTGCAATAATGTGGATAAAACTTAAGGGCATTAAGTGAAACAAGTCAGACAGGGAAAGACAAGCAACATATGATCTCTTTTACATCTGGAATCCAAATAAATAAATGAACAAAAAACATTTTTAAAAAATCAAGCGCATAGATAGAACAGATTGATGGTTGTCAGAAGTAGGTGGTAGGGGTGGGCAGAAAAATGGGTGAAGAGGATCAAAAGAGTTTTAAATTCTTTTTAGTAATTTTTAAAAAGAAATTACGTTTGCATTCTATCAGTTTTTGTACTTGCTACATAGGCTGCTGAAATTTGCTTACTGTGCTGTGCTATGTCACTTCAGTCGTGTCCGGCTTTTTGTGACCCCATGGACTGTAGCCCGCCAGGCTCCTCTATCCATGGGGATTCTCCAGGCAGGAATACTGGAGTGGGTTGCCATGCTCTCCTCCAGGGGATCTTCCAGATCCAGGCATTGAACCGGAGTCTCTTATGTCTCCTGAATTGGCAGGTGGGTTCTTTACCACTAGCGTGCCAGCTGGAAAGTTGCTTCAGGGAAATTGAAATTTCCAGTTCAAAATCTTCCCATCACAGATTTACGTTCTCTAACGTAAGGAGAGTAAACTATTCCCAGAACAAGATGAGCTATTTTATTTTGAAATTTTAAAACACTAGTGCTTCAATAGAAAACAAACCCCAAATACGTAATTCCACATAATACCAGGGTTATTTTGTTTTGTTTTTTAGGTTCTAACTGTAAAGAGGATTCTGTATAATTTCCTGAAAAATGCTGGTTAAGAGAAAATTCTCTCCACCTTTAAAATTTTTGAAGGAGAAATAAGGGCAGAGAAATTAAAAGAGGTCATTAGTTTTGCCACATTTGAATCAGCAATGATTGGTGTCTCTTGATGTACAATATGAAAATCAATAGGAATTTATTTGAGTTTGGATCACAGGTAATAAAAATATGTAATAATATTCTCAAGGAAACAGAGATTAAGGAATTCATCTTTTTAGCTGGAAAAAAACTCAGTCTTGGTCTTGTCTTAAAATTTTAAAGGTATTTGATGGAAAATCAGAAAGCAAATGTTTGGATACTTTGATTTATCTATAAGTGTGGTTTGCTCATATGCTCAGTCATCTCTGACTCTTTGTGACCTCTGTCAAGAACACTGGAATAGGATGCCATTTCCTCCTCCAAGGGATCTTCCCTACCTAGGGATTTGAACCCGTTTCTCTTACATCTCCTGCATTGGCAGGTGGATTCTTTATAATTAGCATTACCTGGGAAGCCCATAAATATGATTTAAGAGAACAAAAAAGAAATTGAGTTTTTCATGAACATTAACAATATGCCAGGAACTCTGATATGTGTTTAATAAAAATATATAGGTGCATATTAATTCTAATTATAGATAAATTTAGATTGCTGTATACACACTGCTGCTGCTACTGCTGCTAAGTCGCTTCAGTCGTGTCCGACTCTGTGCGACCCCATAGACGGCAGCCTACCAGGCTCCTCTGTCCCTGGGATTCTCCAGGCAAGAACACTGGAGTGGGTTGCCATTTCCTTCTCCAATGTACGAATGTGAAAAGTAAAAGTGAAGTCCCTCAGTCATGCCTGACTCTTAGCGACCCCATGGACCACAGCCTACCAGGCTCCTCTGTCCATGGGATTTTCCAGGCAAGAGTTGCCTTCTCCAGTATACACACTACTATATATGAAAAAAAGGGACTTCCTTGGTGATCCAGTGGCTAATACTCTGCACTCCCAATGCAGGGGCCCAGGTTTGATCTCTGGTCAGGGAACTAGATCCCACACGCCACAGAGAAGATCGAACACCCCATGTGCCACAACTAAGACCCAGTACAGCCAAATAAATAAACAAATACATTTTAATAAGAGCTATCTGATAAGGACCTACTATATAGCCCAGGGAACTCTCCTCAACTCAAAATGACCTATTTGTTGTTTAGTCGCTAAGTCATGCCGGACTCTTTGTGACCCCATGGACTGCAGCACACGAGGCTTCCCTGTCCATCACCATCCCAGAGTTTGCTCACACTCTTGTCCATTGAGTCAGTGATGCCATCCAACCATCTCATCCTCTGTCTTCCCTTCTCCTCCTGCCTTCAATCTTTCCCAGCATCAGGGTCTTTTCTAATGAGTCAGCTCTTTGCATCAGGTGGCCAAAGTATCAGAGCTTCAGCTTCACATCAGTCCTTCCAAAGAATATTAAGGACTGATTTCCTTTAGGATTGACTGGTGTGATCTCCTTTCGAGTCCAGGGGATTCCCTTGAGAGTCCAAGGGACTCTCAAGAGTCTTCTCCTGCACCACAGTCAGAAAACATCAATCCTTTGGCGTTCAGCCTTCTTTATGGTCCAACTCTCACATCCATCCATGACTGCTGGAAAAACCACAGTTTTGACTATTCAGACCTTTGTCACCAAAGTAACGCCTCTGCTTTTTAATGTGCTGTCTAGGCTTGTCATAGCTTTCCTTCCAAGGAGCAAGCACTTTTTAAATTTGTGGCTGCAGTTATGACCTAAATGGGAAAGTAATCTAATAAAGAGTGGATATATGTGTATGTATAACTGATTCACTTTGCTTTACAGCAAAAACTACCACAATATTGTAAGTGAATCATACGCCAATAAAAATTAATTTTGAAATGAAAAAATATATAGATAAGTTCATTGAAACTCAGAAGGGGCATTAGCTCCATGACACAGAGCCCAGAAGAGAGAAATCTAGGCTTCCAGCCTCTTAAACATTGATGATAACATACCTCATATTTATAACAATTGACCACTGGTAAAATGGGCTTTCTGTATCCCTCATTTTAAAATATTTACTCTTTACTCCTACCTTGCATGATAGGTCTAATTACTCCTGTTTTTGAGATGATGTGGAGAGTATAGCATAAAAGAAGCAATACTGGACTTACTGAAAAATCTCATTTTAAATCCCAAATGCGACAGTTCCAGCTTCTGGTATGTCACTTTCTTCTCACTCTGAATCAATATCCTCTTCTTTGAAATACCAACTGGGAAGCCACATTCATTGTGTGGCAGAGAAGAAAAGCCTCTGGTCCATTCCATGGAAGTTAGAAAAGGATTTGCAGTCAAGGCAGTAGCTTTGATGAGTTTCAAAAAATAAGAAAGAACTAAATGAGTGAACAGATAGGATACTCGAATAGGGTGGAGTTGGATGTGAGAGGAGTTGGAACTTTTGATGCATGTCCCTGGGAGCTGACAGATGTGGACAAGGTGGACGGAGCCAGGTCACAAATGAGGCTGAAAATTTTCCTCATACTCGTGTTGGTGGAGAATTTAATGTTGCCTGTAACGGATCAACTGAAACAGTGGTTTCACTTTCCCTTGTTTCCCAAGGGATTCACTCCTGTTTTAGCTGGCAGAGGTAGTATAAAGGCAAAACTGGGAATTTAAGGGTCCTGGGAGGTTGCTGAGTTTCCAGTAGGAATGGGAGGTGCTTCTGCATTGGCAAGAACTTTCCAGAAGCAATGGCCAGGTCTCTGCACAGATGGTGGAGGCAGATGAGTCAGAGGAAAAAACCTTTTGGATATCCAAACAGAAGAAGCCACACAAATGGACACTCTGGTTCTCTGAACCACACACAGCAAGTAATTTCCTGAATCAAAGGCTTGTTTTCACGTGTACGTCATTTAGACAGGCTCACATCATCCTTCCCCCTCTACTAGAAGAATAATTCTTTAATACATATTTTCCCAACTGGTGCATGGTGTGCTCAGCCGCTAAGTTGTGTCCGACCCTTTGCAACCCCATGGACTACAATCCACCAGGCTTCTCTGTCCATGGGATTTTCCAGGTAAGAATACTGGAGTGGATTGCCAGTTCTTCCTCCAGCAGATCTTCCAGACTCAGGGATCCAACCTGCATCTCCTGCATTGCAAGTGGATTCTTTACCACTGAGCCACCTGGGAAGCCATTCTCAACTGAGACTATTATGTATGTGCTAAGTTTCTTTAGTCATGTCCGACTCTCGCGATCCCATGGACTGTAGCCTGCCAAGCTACATTCCTCTAACCATGGGATTTCCCAGGCAAGAATACTGGAGTGGGTTGCCATTTCCTTCTCTCTCCAGGGGATCTTCCAGAACCAGGGATAGAACCTACTTCTCTTACTTCTCCTGCATGTTCTTTACCACCAGAGACACCTGGGAACTAGTAACAGATGGGAAAATATTTTATTAAATAACTGTTAAGGGGACAGACACTTATATTTTCCACACTGGAAGTTAAAAGGAAAAAAAATAAATTTAGGTCATGAAAATATTCCATATCTACATATTTTCAAAATGGATATTAAAAAAGAAATAAAATAATAAATCTGGGCCTTTTTAGGATATGTGCACTTTTATAATTTCAAAATGAGAGCTAAAGGATTTTTCAGTTCCTATAGTAAAAATAAGTACAGCTCAGACTTCATATTTTCAAAAGAAAAATAAAAGGGAGAATATTCAGCTTGGGTATGCATAAACATTTTCTGCCCAGTTTTTCAACATTTGCTTTTTTCTGACAAAATATTGCTTGGGAAAGCATTGCTCTGCCCCTGTGGATGATTGAGACTATAAGGGACATTGGATCTCTTGAAGGAAGAAGCACCAGAGTGTTAGGATGGGATGTCCCCTTCTATTAGTGAAGAACTTAAAGATGCATGGAGAGGAAAATGTGATTATTTTAAAGGTCACAGGTCCCGATGAGATAAGGCTAAAGAGGTGACGATCTCACTGAGGCCGAATTGGATTATGAGACGATTTTGCTCAGGCCAATTCATCAAAGCTTGTCTAGATTAGACATTCATGAAACCGCTGCTGGTAAGCTTGAAAAGGAAACTGTGAAAACCAAGACATTTACGTAGCTCTTTCAGAACGTGTCATGCAGTCCAAAAACATTGGATATCCATTAAGATTTGATTATCCATCATTCTATGCAGTCTGAGAACATATGTATAGCAATAAGCATAGAATGGCAGAAATATCAAAACAATCACATACAGGTTTGGGGGATGTAAGAGAGATATGATAAAGGACACCCCTTCTTCCATACGCTTTTTCAAAAATTTTTATTGAAATACAGTTGCTTAACAATGTTGTATTAGTTCCATGTGTACAGCAAAGTGACTCAATTGTACATACATATATATATATATAAACATATATTCTTTTTTTACATTCCCTTCCCTTATAAGCTATTACAAAATATTGAGTATAGTTTCCTGTGCTATACAGTAGATGCTGGTTGCTTATCTATTTTATAAGTAGTGGTATATATCTGTTAACCCCAAACTCCTAATTTATCCCTCCCCCCTTTCCCCTTTGGTAAGCATAAATTTGTATTCTATATCTGTAAGTTTATTTATGTCTTGTAAACAAGTTCATTTTTGTTATTTTTTTAGATTCCACACATAAGTGATATCATATGAAATTTGTCTTTCTCTCTCTGACTTGTTTCACTTAGTGTGACAATCTCTAGGTCCATTGAAGGAGATGCAAATGACTTTATTTCATTCATTTTTATGACTGAGTAGCATTCCATTGTGTATATGTACCACATCTTTATCCATTCATCTGTGAATGAACACTTAGGTTGCTCTCATGTCTTGACTATGGTCAACAATGCTGGTATGAACGTTGAAGTATATGGATCTTTCCTAATCTAATAGTTGTCTCTGAATATGTTTAGTTCAGTTCAGTCGCTCAGCCGTCTTCGACTCTTTGCCACCCCATGGACTGCAGCCCGCCAGGCCTCCCTGTCCATCACCAGCTCCCAAAGCTTACTCAAATTCATGTCTATCGAGTGATGCCATACAACCATCTCTTCCTCTGTCATCCCCTTCTCCTCCTGCCTTCAATCTTTTCCAGCATCAGGGTCTTTTCCAAAGAGTCAGTTCTTCGCATCAAGTGGCCAAATTATTGGAGTTTCAGCTTTAGCATCAGTCCTTCCAATGAATATTCAGGACTGATTTCCTTTATGATTGACTGGTTGGATCTCCTTGCTGTCCAAGGGACTCTCAAGAGTCTTCTCCAACACCACAGTTCAAAAGCATCAATTCTTCGGTGCTCAGTTTTCTTTAAAGTCCAACTCACATCCATACATGATTACTGGAAAAACCATAACTTTGACTAGGTGGACTTTTGTCAGCAAAGTTATGTCTCTGCTTTCTAACATGCTATCTAGGTTGGTCATAGCTTTTCTTCCAAGGAGCAAACATCTTATAGTTTCATGACTGCAGTCACCATCTGCAGTGATTTTCAAGTAACATCTGAATATGTTATTTGAAACCTATTGAAACGCTAACGAGAGTCAGCAGATTGAAGCCACGGAATGCCCTGATTACTGATCGAGCAGCTCATGGAGATGGAGGCTTCCATCTGCAAATGAACAGATTTCCTAACACTTAAGTCCCACAGTGAGCTTATCATGAGCATCTTTGCTTGGGGAACCTGGTTCTACAAAACTGACAGCATTGAGGAAGCAGTTGAAGCCACATCCTCTGGGTGAATGACTCCCAGTGGAAAAAGAGATCTGAACTGAGCATCCCAGAGCACCCCTTCTAAATTTCCCCTCAGAGAGTTCCCCCCACCTTCCCTGGGGAAGAGCAAGTGAAGAGACAGAGATTGGCCAGTAGCAGGAATTATAGCAGAATCCCCTCCCCACAACTTGGGAGGAAATCCCAGGATGGGAAAGAAGTACCCCTCTCCCTTCAATGGCAGGTTAAAATTGGGCTGCTAGCTTCCTCCAGAACACAGGGGTAAGACACACAGGTTCTGAAGAGGCAGGCGACCAAGAAGACATGTGGCTTGGAGGTCAGGTTCCTGGAAAGCTGCAAGAAAAACTGAAAACAGTTATCTTGGAGAAAAAGATCCTAAAGCAGCCAAAATGTTTCAATCTTTTTTTTTTTTTTTTTTTTTTGGCAGGAGCTAAGGAGCTGACTTCCAATTTGCCTTGATTTATGGACCTGACATTCCAGGTTCCTATGCAATATTGCTCTTTATAGCATCGGACCTTGCTTCTATCACCAGTCACATCCACAACTGGGTATTGTTTTTGCTTTGGCTCCACCCCTTCATTCTTTCTGGAGTTATTTCTCCACTGATCTCCAGTAGCATTTTGGGTACCTACTGACCTGGGGAGTTCCTCTTTCAGTATCCTATCATTTTGCCTTTTCATACTGTTCATGGGGTTCTCAAGGCAAGAATACTGAAGTGGTTTGCCATTCCCTTCTCCAGTGGACCACATTCTGTCAGACCTCTCCAGCATGACCCGCCCATCTTGAGTGGCCCCACAGGCATGGTTTAGTTTCATTGAGTTAGACAAGGCTGTGGTCCTACCTAGTGTGATTAGATTGACTAGTTTTATGTGATTATGGTTTCAGTGTGTCTGCCCTCTGATGCCCTCTTGCAACACCTACTGTCTTACTTGGGTTTCTCTTACCTTGGACGTGGGGTATCTCTTCCCGCTTAGAAGAAATGGAGTAGCCATCATGGTCAACAAAAGAGTCTGAAATGCAGTACTTGGATGCAATCTCAAAAATGACAGAATGATCTCTGTTCGTTTCCAAGGCAAACCATTCAATATCACAGTAATCCAAGTCTATGCCCCAACCAGTAACGCTGAAGAAGCTGAACAGTTCTATGAAGACCTACAAGACCTTTTAGAACTAACACCCAAAAAAGATGTCCTTTTCATTATAGGGGACTGGAATGCAAAAGTAGGAAGTCAAGAAACACCTGGGGTAACAGGCAAATTTGGCCTTGGAATACGGAATGAAGCAGGGCAAAGACTAATAGAGTTTTGCCAAGAGAATGCACTGGTCATAGAAAATACCCTCTTCCAACAACACAAGAGAAGACTCTACACATGGACATCACCAGATGGTCAACACTGAAATCAGATTGATTATAGTCTTTGCAGCCAAAGATGGAGAAGCTCTATACAGTCAACAAAAATAAGACCAGGAGCTGACTGTGGCTCAGATCATGAACTCCTTATTGCCAAATTCAGACTTAAATTGAACAAAGTAGGGAAAACCACTAGACCATTCAGGTATGACCTAAATCAAATCCCTTATGATTATACAGTGGAAGTGAGAAATAGATTTAAGGGACTAGATTTGATAGACAGAGTGCCTGATGAACTATGGACAGAGGTTTGTGACATTGTACAGGAGACAGGGATCAAGACCATCCCCATGGAAAAGAAATGCAAAAAAGCAAAATGGCTGTCTGGGGAGGCCTTACAAATAGCTGTGAAAAGAAGAGAAGCAAAAAGCAAAGGAGAAAAGGAAAGATATAAACATCTGAATGCAGAGTTCCAAAGAATAGCAAGAAGAGATAAGAAAGCCTTCCTCAGCGATCAATGCAAAGAAATAGAGGAAAACAACAGAATGGGAAAGACTAGAGATCTCTTCAAGAAAATTAGAGATACCAAGGGAATGTTTCATGCAAAGATGGGCTCGATAAAGGACAGAAAAGGTATGGACCTAACAAGCAAAAGATATTAAGAAGAGGTGGCAAGAATACACAGAAGAACTGTACCAAAAAGATCTTCATGACCAAGATAATCACGATGGTGTGATCACTCACCTAGAGCCAGACATCCTGGAATGTGAAGTCAAGTGGGTCTTAGAAATCATCACTAAACAAAGCTAGTGGAGGTGATGGAATTCCAGTTGAGCTATTTCAAATCCTGAAAGATGATGCTGTGAAAGTGCTGCACTCAATATGCCAGCAAATTTGGAAAACTCAGCAGTGGCCACAGGACTGGAAAAGGTCAGTTTTCATTCCAATCCCAAAGAAAGGCAATGCCAAACAATGTTCAAACTACTGCACAATTGCACTCATTTCACACGCTAGTTAAGCAATGCTCAAAATTCTCTAAGCCAGGCTTCAGCAATACGTGAACCATGAACTTCCAGATGTTCAAGCTGGTTTTAGAAAAGGCAGAGGAACCAGAGATCAAATTGCCAGCATCGTCTGGATCATTGAAAAAGCAAGAGAGTTCCAGAAAAACATCTATTTCTGCTTTATTGACTATGCCAAAGCTTTGACTGTGTGGATCACAATAAACTGTGGAAAATTCTGAAAGAGATGGGAGTACCAGACAACCTGATCTGCCTCTTGAGAAATCTGTATGCAGGTCAGGAAGCAACAGTTAGAACTGGACATGGAACAACAGACTGGTTCCAAATAGGAAAAGGAGTTCGTCAAGGCTGTATATTGTCACCCTGCTTATTTAACTTCTATGCAGAGTACATCATGAGAAATGGTGGACTGGAAGAAACACAAGCTGGAATCAAGATTGTCAGGAGAAATATCAACAACCTCAGATATGCAGATGACACCACCCTTATGGCAGAAAGTGAAGAGGAACTAAAAAGCCTCTTGATGAAAGTGAAAGTGGACAGTGAAAAAGTTGGCTTAAAGCTCAACATTCAGAAAACGAAGATCATGGCATCTGGTCCCATCACTTCATTGGAAATAGATGGGGAAACAGTGGAAACAGTGTCAGACTTTACTTTTTTGGGCTCCAAAATCACGGCAGATGGTGAATGCAGCCATGAAATTAAAAGACACTTACTCCTTGGAAGAAAAGTTATGACCAACCTAGATAGCATATTCAAAAGCAGAGACATTACTTTGCCAACAAAGGTCCGTCTAGTCAAGGCTATGGTTTTTCCTGTGGTCGTGTATGGATATGAGAGTTGGACTGTGAAGAAGGCTGAGCACCGAAGAATTGATGCTTTTGAACCGTGGTGTTGGAGAAGACCCTTGAGAGTCCCTTGGACTGCAAGGAGATCCAACCAGTCCATCCTAAAGGAGATCAACCCTGGGTGTTCTTTGTAAGGAATGATACTAAAGCTGAAATTCCAGTACTTTGGCCCCACCTCATGCGAAGAGTTGACTCATTGGAAAAGACTCTGATGCTGGCAGGGATTGGGGGCAGGAGGAGAAGGGGACGACAGAAGATGAGATGGCTGGATGGCATCACTGACTCGATGGACGTGAGTCTGAGTGAACTCCGGGAGTTGGTGATGGACAGGGAGGCCTGGCGTGCTGCGATTCATGGGGTCGCAAAGAGTCAGACGTGACTGAGCAACTGAACAATGACAAAGTTCAGAGACTCCAGTCGCAGTCTACAGAGAAAACATCCACAAATCTTGGTGCAATCCAATGGCCGTTGAAACCTCCTTGCCTGACGTATTTTACACCCTGTTCAAAGTGATGGACAAAGGTTAAGAGTGTGTACCATTGACTATTCTGAGTAGCTTTATAAACTTATAAACTTTCTCAAACAGCCCAGCAGCTCTATGAGGCAGTACTATCCTCATTTGGCCAGGTAATGTTTTGGCAATGTTTATACAGCTTGTAAGTAGTGGAAACAGGATTCAGAACCCAGACAGCCCTGGCTCGGCAGCCTGCATGCTTAGCTGCTGAGCTGAGCTGTATCAGCCTTTCAAGCCATACTCCTTTATAGACCTAAGCTCAGAATGTGCTATTCCCCATCCAAAGAGAGAGTATTCTATTCATCTGAGCAAAGCAGAAGCAACCTATACAGACCAGAGGGGATGACAGCTGACCAGAGGCAGAAAACTCAATGAAAAAGGGCCTCTTTTTCATTCAAAGTTCTTTTTTAGAGAACTTTTTTGCCTATGACCCATCTATGAATGGGCTTCTCTGGTGACTCAGATGGTAAAGAATCTTCCTACAATGGAGGAGACCTGGGTTTGATCCCCGAATTGGGAAGATTCCCTGGAGAAGGGAATGGCAACCCACTCCAGTATTTTTGCCCGAAGAATACCATGGACCAGAGGAGCCTGGAAGGCTATAGTCCATGGGGTCGCAAAGAGTCGGACATGACTGAACAACTAACACTTTTCTGACTTTCATCAATGAATAACTGCATTTGTAAATAGGTGCTACATTTTTTAATTAATCTATTTATTTTCATTGGAGGCTAATCACTTTACAATATTATAGTGATTTTTGCCACACATTCACATGAATCAGCCATGGGTGTACATGTGTTCCCCATCCTGAAACCCCCTCCCTCCTCCCCCTCCCCCATCCCATCCCTCAGGGTCATCCCAGTGCACCTGCCCTGAGCGCCCTGTCTCATGCATCGAACCTGGAAATGTGCTTATAAACCCCCACCCGGTGATCTTTGGGATGGTTTCCAGTTCTGTGATCAGAAGGCTTGGTTCAAACAGCAAGCAGGAGGTTCAAAAAAGACCCCTTTCCTTTCCACAGTTCAAGAATACGATTTCATACAGTACCTAAACCTAACAATTTAGCGGGATTTTCCTTTGTAGTAATTACGCAACGATCAGTGTCTCTGTCTCTCCTAGGGGGAAAACCTACTAAATATATGTTCTATCTAAAATTGTTGTTTTTATTGTTATAAACCAGGACAAGTGAGGTGCTGTTTCATATTTAGCAACATGTAATTTACCTCTTATACATCTTCTTTTAAACTTGTGGTTACCTTGTCTCAAGGTAAAGAGCAGCAAACAATAAATTATTGTCATTATCTTATAATCAAACACGGGGCTGCCAACAATGGATGTCATTATGTCCTAATGGGGAAATAACCAGCTAATTCTACAATGGTCATTATGGCGGCAAAATTTAATAATACTCTGATTTCCCCACCCCCAACACACACATGCTTCTTATTTTCAACACCAATTAAAACTGTTTTCAAGTGTTTCTTCCTACATTGTCTGAATCCCAGTTAGCAAAATGATTGTTTAGCAAATGAGATCTGGCAGCAGGCACTGAGGAATTCTGCTCCTTTAAATTGGGAGCCTATTAAAGGAGTCTACGTGTTCTGGGAGAAGGCAAGCTACCTGGAGAAGAGTAGAGGAGGGGAGGGGAGTCCAGGAGGGTCTCCATGGTAAAGTGAGAAGCAAGTGACAACCGTATAAGTAATGCAGACCCATCAACCCCCACACAGCCTAATGAAATAATATTTCTAGCTTCAATTTGCAAATGAGCAATGTGAGGCTTAAAAGTGTTAAGTTGTTCAGTTGTGTCCAACTCCTTGTGACCCCATGGACTATATAGCCCTCCAGGCTCCTCTGTCTATGGGATTCTCCAGGCAACAATATTGGAGTGGGGTTGCCATTCCCTCCTCCAGGGAATCTTCCCAACCCAGGGATCGAACCCAGTTCTCCTGCATTGCAGGCAGATTCTTTACCATCTGAGCCACCAAGTAATCCCATCCGAGACTTAGAGAGATTAAATACATTCTCAAGGAAGCATGACCAGGAGGTGCTGGGGTCCAGACTGAAGTTCTGACCTTGGGGCATCTGGGCTTGTGGTTCATCTGGCAATTTACACCTGCTTGTCCCTGCAGTATCAGGACATTCGTGCCATTTTTTCATGTGTTGTAAGTGTAAGACTTTTCAGCACATTCATAAGGAACCTGGACTCCTGGGAGCCTACTGTAGGCTAGGAGCCGTTCTAGCCAGCAGGGAACTCCATGCTGCTTGATTGTTAACAGCTGGCTTTGTTTTAACCACTCGGCTTCCTCTATGCTGTACTGTGCTTAGTTGCTAGGTCGTATCTGATTCTTTGTGACTCACTGGCATGTACCCACCAGGCTCCTCTGTCCATGGGGTTTCCCAGGCAAGAATACTGGAGTGGGTTGCCATATCCTTCTCCAGGGAATCTTCCCAACCCAGGGATCAACCCTGCACTTCATGGGTCTCCTGTGTTGGAGCCAGATTCTTTACCTACTGAGCTATCAGCTTCCTTTGTCAAGGTCAGCAGACTGGTTTTTATAAATAAAGTTCTATGCAAACATAGCCATGCTTCCTCATTTAATGCTTTTTTTTTAATTTATCTATTTTTAATTGAGGGATAATTGCTTTGCAATACTGTGCTGGTTTCTGCCATACATCAACATGCATCAGCCACAGGTATACATATTCATTTAAAGTTATAACAGGAGATGTGAGGAGCCTGACAGAGTCCTGACAGGCTTGCAATCTGGCCTGGTGCAGAAACGTCTGCTGACCTCTGCCTGAGATGATTTAAGAACAGATAGTCACTCAGACCCGGAGAAGGCAATGGCACCCCACTCCAGTACTCGTGCCTGGAAAATCCCATGGACGGAAGAGCCTGGCGGGCTGCAGTCCATGGGGTCGCTAAGAGTCGGACACGACTGAGCGACTTCCCTTTCACTTTTCACTTTCATGCATTGGAGAAGGCAATGGCAACCCACTCCAGTGTTCTTGCCTAGAGAATCCCAGGGACGGGGAAGCCTGGTGGGCTGCCGTCTATGGGGTCGCGCAGAGTTGGACACGACTGAAGCGACTTAGCAGCAGCAGCAGCAGCAGTCACTCAGACCAGGCTTCCCAGGTGGCTCAGTAGGCAAAAAAAAATCTGCCTGCAATGCAGGAGTCGCAGGGTATGAGGGTTCAATCCCTGGGTCAGGAAGATCCCCTGGAAAAGGAAATAGCAACCCACTCAAGTATTCTTGCCTGGAGAATTCCATGGACAGAGAAGCCTGTTGGGCTACAGTCCATGGGGTCACAAAGAGTCAGACACAACTACAGTGACTGAGCATACATGCACACAGTCACTTGGAGTCTCAGACTGTCCCAGGATATGAACCAGGACCAGTTCTCAAGGGAGACCACTGGTGACAGGGAGGCAGTCAGAGGGGGTGACAGACAGCTTTGCACCTTGACACCCTGTCAGGGGGCGGGTTCCTGCACTCCCTGGAGGCCTCTGTTCCTTCATCTGTGAGACAGCCCAACAGGTCCCCCCCTTGGAGGATCCTGAGAATTAAATGAGTCAGTAGGTGTCTGACACCTAGAAGCAACCTGCCATAGACAGCTCAAAAATATTACCTATTACTATGTCATTTTTTTTTAATTTTATTATTTTGGTGTTAACAGAAAAAAAAATGCACCACCTAAAATTTGAGGATTAGCTTTTATTTGGTGGTCTTTCTGGGCTCTTTAACCCTGGGAGGCAGTCTCTCCATGTCTCTGAGGGACTGCTCCAAAGAGGTAAGGGAGGAGTCAGATATACAGGAGTCTGGGCCACAAAATCCAGGCAGTCGGAACTTCAAAAGATTATTGTTAATTAAAGAAAACCCCGAGGACCTCCTGGGCCCCTGGGTCCGTCGCGCCCAAGGCCCTGAGATCCGGCGCCTCATCTGTTACCTCCTCTCTCCTTCCCAGACGGACGGCCTTTCCCACAGACTTTTCGGCGTCTCCACTGGGGCCATGGAGGCCCAGCTCGACCTGGGTTCTGCTCACCCAATCAAAAGCACAAAGCTGAGAGGTGCTGTTTACCTTCCAAGGTCACAGCAGGAAGGACTCAAGATAGCACTCTCACCCGCATACGTTAAGAGTTCCAGTCTGACTGGAAGGAGTTTGAGAGTGGAAAGATTTCCCTATTCACTTCTGCTCCCCAGAGCCTTCAGAATGCCAACTGAGCGCTCATAAATATTTGTTACTTGAATGAATGACTGCCTGTATAAATGTAGCTTAGAAATCACCTGGTTTAGGGGTTACTAAATGTCTTTGAGTCACAGATCTCTGAAAACCTGATGAAAGCTGTCAGTATTCTATGGAGAAACACACATATCCAGAACACTCCGGCACATTACTTCAGAATTTCAGGCTTCCCTGGTGGCTCAGACAGTAAAGAATTGGCCTGCAATGCAGGAGACCAGGGTTCAATCCCTGGGTGGGAAAGATACCCTGGAGAGGGGAATGGAACCCACTCCATTATTCTTGACTGCAAAATTCCATGGACAGAGGAGCCTGGTGGGCTATGGTCCATGCGGTGGCCAAAGGTCAGACACCATGGAGCGACTAAAACTTTCACAGCTCCCTCTGAAGGGCTAGAAAGCTTGTGGGTTCAGGTTAAGAACCGCTACCTCATTCATCCCCCTTTAACATCTAGACGAAGAGACTCAGAGAGGTCAGCAGATTGGCCCAAGGTCACAGAGCATCTTAGTTTGAGGCATTTCCCTCTTTCCATCTCACTTCCTGCCTATTGCCCACCTCCCCCGGCCTCTCAAACCACTCACCCCCTCCTGCGTGCTCAGAACGAATACTCAGCCGTTCAATTTGGCTGGGTGGTTGAGCATTTCGTTCAATTTACATTAGAAGTTCTGATTTTAATTTTTCTAATATTCCCATTATTAATGTCGGTTTCAGTCATCAGCTGGTTGCCCAATGTTAAAACGTCTTTGAAACAGAAAATGAATGCAAATAATTAAAAGGAAAAAAAAAATCTGGGGAAAGCTATCCATTTGTCAGGTTTGGCATAAAAAAATGTCTTGGAATGCAAGGTTTGGGATAATAAAATATATGAAGTTTTTTTTTTTTTTAATAAATGAAATCCAATAATAATCCTGTCAGTTTTTTCAAGTCCCATCATTCTTTCTGGAGGCGCCGTGATAAATCTTTCTTGGGAATGAAAAGCTTTATGGAGTGTCTACTCCAGGTCAAAGCCTCATCTAAGCGGGCTCTAAGAAATCAGAGGAGGCTGAGAGCAGCCCCCGCCCACAGGCGGGTCCCAGTTTAGTGGAGAAAAAGGAGAAGCAGGAGCCCTGGTCAGTGCTGGATTGAAGAGACCCGGGGATGCGTGTGTGGCCGGGGTGGTTTGAGAAGCAGGCTTGGGCGCCGGCACTGATAGAGCTGAAGCTCCAGGCAGGCAGAGTAGTTCCAGGTGCCAGGAGTTGACATCATCACAGGAGCTGTTGTGTGAGACGAGGCTGGGCCAATGGAAGGAGGCTCATAGGAGCCTCCTTGAACATTTTTCTATGAGCTAGTGTGATGTTGTGTGCGCAGGATGTGAGTCAGACATGTACTGAGGGGAGGAGCTGATAGGAGGAGGGAGATGGGAAGAAATGAGCTTGGTCTGTGAGACAGAAGGGAGGAGGCAGGTGCTATGAGGAGCCAGCCCCAGCAGGCCACTGTGACTCAGTCTCCCTTTGAGATGGTGGATCTGGGGTTGGCAGATGCCATTTGTTTTCTCTACCCTCCTCTCCCCTTTGCCCAACAAAGGACAGAAGTGGTCACAAACAAAAGCCACTCTGTGCATTGGTGGACAAGGAGATCAAACCAGTCAACCCTAAAGGAAAGCAACCCCGATATTCATTGGAAGGACTGATGCTGAAGATGAAGTTCCAATACTTTGGCCACCTGATGCGAACAACTGACTCATTGGAAAAGACCCCAATGCTGGGAAAGATTGAAGGCAGGAGGAGAAGGGGACGACAGAGGAGGAGATGGTTGAATGGCATCACTGACTCAATGGACACGAGTTTGAGCAAGCTTCAGGAGTTGGTGATGGACAAGGAAGCCTGACATGCTGCAGTCCATGGGGTCACAAAGAGTTGGACACGACTTGGTGACTGAACAACAAGAACAGCAGTGGACACGTGGGTGGAGCTCAGCTTCGCACCTTCCTCTTGGCAAAGGCCCTAAGTGAAGAACATTGGTCCAACTCCCAGGAACATGAGACTTGCCCGGGGAGGAAGGAGGACCTAAGAGACAAAGAGAGGCAACTGAGGTCTGCTGGGGTCCTGCTGGGGCCCCTTGGAGGGAGACAGGAAGGAGGAGCCTGCGTGTGACTAACACATCCCCAGGAAAGTCAGACCCTCCTGCATTCCAACCTAGAAGTAGGGAGGCAGTGAGAAGGCCACCAGTAAGATCCAAGGCCAGTGACTAGGAACATGAGTGGACAGTGGTTAAAGGCATCGTTGTCCTCCCTGTAGCTTCTGAAAAACAGTTGAGGGTTTTTGGTTTTTGAGCTAATAACTTTCTAATCATTCAAAGAAAGTCACAATATCCAAACTGACCCAAGTGTTCCCTCCATGGAATATCTAGAGCGGTCCTGAGACACCTCCAGCAGCAGGGGCAGTGGCCACGGCACCAGCCAGGAAAGACGTGCCTCGTTTTTGTCTCCACTAGGAGCCAGGGCTCCGAGGGTCCAGGGGTTGGGGGAGGAAACCAGGAGAGACTGGACATGCCAAAAGGGGGCATGGATGAGGGACAGAATGGGGCATGGGGTCACTTCCCCGGGAGAGTTGCTTTGAACGTTCACTCTGGCTTCTGTTTCACCTCTTTGATCTTCTTATTTCTCCCTTGAAACAAAGATGATGATGATAAGAAGGAAAAAAAAAAGGAAGATACTTACTTCATGGAATTTCAGTGATGATGAAATAAGACAATGCCCATACCATGCCTGGGAACAAGTGCCACATAAATGGAGGTGACTGTTAAGTAATCTAGTGAGGATGCTTTGAAATAACATCTCTTAAAGTTATCAGACCTTGCAGCATGGCGGCGGGACCACAGGTGTGGCTCAGACACATGGACATTGCTGCCAGGAACTTGCAGTTGAACAGGAGACAGAACAGTGAGCAGATAAGAGGTTGACCCAAGACAAGGTGCAAACGTGCTTTAAGGAAGGAACGGATAAGATGCTACAGAAATGGATTTCCAGGGCAGCTGTCCCTGGCAGGGGCTGCATCGTGTCCCATGGACCTGGAGGTGTAGCTAAAGCCAGACCATCTGGTTGGGAATTTCTGCTCCTCCTCTTGGGACCTCTTGGCAATGCTCTGAACTCCGTTCACTCATCCATCCATTGAATTGGTCACAGTATTTATTGCATGCCTGCTACGGAGTGGGTGCTGATTTAGGGGCAAAGATAAGGCAGAGAACAAGATAAAGCCTTTGCCCCTCACAGCTTCTTCTCATGATTTTCTCATCTATAAGATGGCACTAATACAATTACAATCCCATAAGGTGCATTTGATCTCATGAGGATCAAACACGAGGTTCCATTACAGGTGATTTGCCAAGGGCAACCTGGCTCATGCTTGATGATCTTATAACAGCATCTTTCAAATGGGTTGCCCAGAAGACACATTGTTGCAATTGTGCAAATAAAATGAGATAGCATTTCTGTATCACTCCCCTTCCATGCTTAAATACCAAAAGACAGCTTTTGGTTAAAAACCCAGCCATATCTCTTTTTAAAATATGAATTAGGGCTAAATGTGTTTGAAAAATTAACAAGAGTGATGAAATAATAGCCATGCTGGTAATAATAATAATAGACTTACTCTTTCTTGAGTCTGTACTCTGCGTCACACTGTGCTCAGCATTTTGTGCACTTTTTTGTCTGTAATCTTCAAACCCCCACGCTGTGAATTCTACTGTTGAGTTTTACAGATGAAGAGACAGAATTTTTGAGACCCTAAGTAATAGACCTGAGCTGAAACCATCAGTAAGTGGCACACCTAAGGTTCATATTCCCTGATACCTGGTTTATTTCATTTTCTCTTTCAAAAGAATGATAATAATTACAATTATAATAGTCCTTTATATTTATATAGTGTTTTTTCCATTTTCAAAGGTTCATGAAGCCTTGATTTCATGTGGATTCTCCAACAGTCCAAGAGACCAGATCAAATTCCCACTATACAGAAAAGGAAATTGAGGATCACAGACTTGCCTGAGGTCTTATAGCTCAAGCTTTGAGGATCTGGGGTCTGAATTCAAACTGGCATCACTCAGCTCCGTGTGTCCCCATAATTCCTGTGCCTTAATGCCAGAAATAATAAACTATGAAAGAAATGGATTAAAAAAAAAAGTAGATTGTTTGTATTAAAGTGTTAGTGTTACTCTTATCATGGTTTATTTTAAAATGAGATCAAAGAAATTAAAATCTGTAAATGAACTCACCTCAACTGAGAAAATAATATAATAAGATAGATGGTCCCTTTTTAATGAAAATCTTTCATGGACTTGTATCACCAGCAAGTACTGATAGGGTGAATCAAATTATATTGTTAAAAAGAGCACAATATATTTGAATATTCCATTCCAGATTTGCAGATAAAACATATGCAAATCCAAAACTGAAATGAGATGATGCCAAAATGAAATGATGTCAAAAGACAATCAGAGAAGTGAGCTGCCAAATTAGTTGCAACTTTTAGGATCCCAAGGTCAGAGCAAGTCAACAGATGTGGTCCATTTGATTTGATGAAATCATCAGTATGGCTTTCTCATCTCTCCAGTGGCTCTCATCCCCACTTTCAGGGCACATTTGACAAGGTCTGACGATAGGTTTGTTCATCACAACCAGCATCTAGTGGATCAAGGCCCAGAATGCTGCTAAACACCCTGGGATGTGCGGGACCGCCTTCCAACAACAAAGACCTGTCTGGCCCTGAGCATCAGCAGTGTTCACACTGAGAAGCCCAGTCTCAATCTTAGGAAAGAGAACACTGGGGTAAACACCTTCAGAAAAGAGGATTTGTGTAAATCCATTGGGAGCTTTACAATCTTTACTAGTATAGGTATTTCCTCTTGATTTTATAGATGACTCTTGGCGATCTTGCCAAACAATACAATATCTCCTCAACTAGGCCGGCGCATTGCCAAGGTAGTTACTCACCCTTCCTTCTTCCTGTATAATATGTGGCTTCCATCCATCTCCTCTGAGTGGTACTGCCAATTTCCCATGCCACTTATTCATACCTGCCTCTACCCAGGTTCCCCCAGCATCACTCACACACACACACACCCTGGCTGCATTCCCCATCCTTCATTCAGTTGACCCCTCCTCCACAAAGCCCCTCAATCCCCACCTCTTGCTGGATTCAGCTTCCCTGCACTGGGCTCCACCTTGGGTATAGCTTTATGACACTGTCACACCATTCTTCCCTGTCTGTCTGTCCTCACATCAAACTGCAAGCTCTGTGGGAACACCATCACTCAGCAGCTAAGTGAGTAGGAACTAATCAAATAATGCATACGTAGATCAATGACTGAGCAATAAGACTAGAGTAAGGACCACCAGGACTTTTATTCTGGGAGCATCCAAACCTCCTTAACCTGTGGGCATGGTGGCTATGGGAGGTAGGGCAAAATCCATGAGGCTCATTGTATAGGCAGATGGTTTGTTACTGAGGGACAGGATGCTGCAAAACCCCTTCTATTTGGAAACCGCTGAAATGAACCATTTTGTTGAATGGATGGAAGCCTTCATGCTGCCTCGAGCTCTCTCCCTCACACCCTCACAGAGCCAGGGCACCCAGGGGATCCTCAGCTAACTGATCCATTCTCTCTCCTTTCAGCTCCTTGGTTTCCTCTTTGGCAGTCCAGGGCATAAATTGCAGAGATGACCATTCCCCATTTCCAGGCCACCCACTCCATCTCAGGGGCTAAAGAGCTGGCTTACCAGGTTCTCAAAGGCCGCTCAGGTTACCTAGAAAGACAACATTACCAAGATCCAAGATTGAAATAGCTCAAACCGGCTCCCTCCTTCCTTCTTCCCTCTCTCCCTCTCTCCTTCTTACCCTCTCTCCTTCTTTCCCTCCTTCCTTCTCGCCTATCTTTTTCTCTTCATTCCTCACCTTCACATTTGCATGGAACAAGCAAAGCTTTTAATCCCAGTGGTTCAGGCAAATGCATTAAAAAGATGAACATTTTAGTTAATGCTCTAAGAAGATTCAAAAAGCAGTTTTGATTGTGTACTATTAGCATTAATTAATTTCCAGGCTGGGACCAGCCGCTCTATTAGAGGAATGCATATTTTAATCAATTTCTCTGCTGCTCTGTGTTGCTTAAAGGTAGTTTCATGGGCTTCATCTGTGCCATCCCTTTCATTTAATTCAATGCACCATGGTAAATCTCATGGCCTGAGAGTGCAAGAGCAGAAGCCAAGCTGACAAGGAATCACCTAGAAAAACGTTCAGAGCCAAATGACACTCCTTCAGAGATCTAAGCACCTGCTTGTTCACAGGGGCCTGGATGAGCGTCACAGCCACGGTCAGCACTTCTGTGCCCACCACCCAGAGGGCTTCCTGGCACAACTTAGAAAACACCTTCTCTTCTTGAAGCATCCTTCAGTCTCGGGGAAAGCGAATGGTTCAAAGATCAGCGAACAGGCTTGATGTTGGTCGGTATCCCTTGCACAGTGACCATCCTACATGGTTGGATGTAGGATGTACACGGCAGCCTCGGTCAGTGAACACGGTTTTCATCCCTGACCTCTGCAAGGATGCTGGCCCAGGAAACCCCAACCTACCTTTGCCAGTGTGGTGAATATTACTGAAGGGACATTCTTCAGGTTGGCTTTAGTGCTTTCCATGTGATCACACTGGCATCTATTTTTTCCCTCCCCATGAAAACTGTAAATTCCTTGGAAACCAAATCCTGGTTAAACATCACTCAGCATCCCGCAGTTTTACACTGTAGTTGGTGAACTATAATTCCCCAAGGATGAAGCCCCCCATCATTCTTCACGTACAACTTTATGTTCCCAGAGTCCTCAACCATTTCTTCTTTCATCCATCCTGTGTGTGTGCAAAGAGGGTGTAAGTGTGTGTCTGTCTCTGTGTGTAAATGTTCAGACATGAAGGGATATGCATTTGAGTATGGCGGATAAAGAGGGAGGTCACTACAGACGTTTGTATTAAGGCAAGCACGTGCATTTAACAGGCATACAGTGCATGTGTGGGTAGCTCTGGAATGTCTGTGTGGGTGTGTACACATGTGTAGGCTTATGTGTGCATGCATGTTCACACATGTGAAAGAGGACATGATGTGATGCATGGATACGTGTTTATACATATAAATGTGTGCACGTTATAAATGTGCATATGTGTGAATTCATGAGACAGCTTACTGTTTGAGGGCAACATGTCACAGTTCCCATGGGAAAACTGAGGAAATTCGAGGACAAACCGGGTGCATGCCAGTTGAGCCAACTCACATCAAGAAATATTCATAAAAGCCCCATGCAGTGACATCTGCTTGTGACCCATTGGTCAGAACGGTGTAACACAATCTTTCTACACCAAAACCGAAACCAGGAACGGTAAGGTTGGCTGCTCTTTATCTGTTAGTGTGTTCATCTGGGCCTGTTGTTATCCCAAATGAAACCAGGGTTTTATCACTAAGGAGAAAGGTGAGAAGGGATTTTGATTGAGAGTGGATGGGCAGTTCTGCAACACTTACTGTCTCTCCCCTATAGCATCTAACAAACTTAGATGGTATAAAGAAATAAATGAACCCAAGTTCCTTCTGGGCTCTTCCCATTATTATTTCTCACATGGAGATTTGGGTGAGGATTGGGAAGGCAAGAACATGAGGTTACACCTTCTGACAAGGACTTGGGGTACCCTGCAGTGGTGCACAGGTGTCTTTTTGTAGATGGCATTTAATTAATTTGTGTGCTTGTATTTTCTCTCTCCTGCTTCCCAAGAAAAGGCATTTTGTTTCCAAGACCACATGCAGCATTCCCTTCTCTGCATTGTCTGTGGTCACGGGCACTGGGAAGGGGAGACCACTCAAGTGGGTTTTCTGGGGTCTTCCATCCAATTCCAACCAACCTCAAAGTCAGGGGACGTAGTGAGGGGAAGAGGAGGCAGAGGAGGGAGGAGAAACAACCCAAACAAACCAGCCCAAATCAGGCGGAGGTCTGTCTGATGCTTCATCTCACCCTCCCAGCTGCCCACACACATTTCCCGACCAGCTTCTACTATCAGAGCCTCATACTCACTTCACAAATCCATTATTTAACAGTGCACTTAGGCTAGAGGGAGCGGGAGACAGGGAAAGTGAAGCCAAAATGTCTCACAGGTTTTATTTGAAAGTGCAAGCAAATTTAGTTCTTGGAAAGGTTGCCAGATGGGTACCCAGAGACTAAACCCCTCAGTTTATCCACAAAAAAGGAAACAGCAGGCAAAGCTATTTACAAGTGGCATCTCCCACAACCACCAGTGGGGATGCCTCGTGGTTTGGGTGAACCTAGTTGATTCCAGGCAGCTTTCTAGCGGTGTACCTTAGCTCACACCAGCAACACAGTTGTCCACAGCAGGTGGTTATTTCCAAAGATGAGGCAAAGAAAGTGTCTTTCCTAGTGTGATGGTTGAATCTGTGTCTCAACTTGACTAGGCCAATATCCAGATATTTGGTCAAACATTATTTTGGATGTTTCTGTGAAAGTATTTTGGGGATGTGTTTAACATTTAAATTGCTGGCCTTTGAATGAAGCAGATTGCCCTGGTAATGTGGGTGATATTATATACTTGTTCAGGTGCTAAGTCATATCCAACTCTTTTGCAACCCATGGACTGCAGCATGCCAGGCTTCCCTTTGCTTCACTATCTCCTGAAGTTTGTTCAAATGCATGTCCATTGAATCGGTGATGCTATCTATCCATCTCATCCTCTGTTGCCCTCTTCTCCTGCTCTCAGTCTTTCCTAGTGTCAGGGTCTTTTCCAATGAGTTTGCCTTCACATTAAGTGACCAAAGTATTGGAGCTTCAGCGTCAGCCTCAGCCATTCCAATGAATATTTGAAGTTGATTTCCTTTAGGACTGACTGGTTTGATCTCCTTACAATCCAAGGGACTCTCAAGAGTCTTCTACAGCACCACAATTTGAAAGTGTGTGTGTGTGTGTGTGTGTGTGTGTGTGTGTGTGTGTTCTGGTGGTATTGTTTCTCTGCAGAATTCTAAGACAGCTGAAGACCAAAGTCACGTTTAAAAGTAACTGCCATTTCCATCGTCCATAGAGTGGACTCACTGAATGAATGAATGAATGCCTTCCAAATAAGTCAAGGAAATGGAGTCTGTAGGAAAATAAGATCAGAAAACCCTGCTCACATTGCATTGTGGGGCAGGCCAACAAGGAGGCCAACAAAGCATTCATAAGTGCAAAAGGATGACCCAAAACCCAGCCCTGGATCAACAACTCAGCTGAATCTAGGAAAATAAGGAGAAGGTATGCAGATGGAGACATGGTTGGAGGTGAAAGGAGCAGTGTGAGCTGAGTGTTGAGATGTGTCATGTTTTTCATGATGCAGAGAGATGAGACAGAGTGGAAGAATGACCTTGAAGGAATCCATCCAGAGTGGCTGGGTCTTCAAAGGCATATGGCTCAGGGAAAGTCTGGGGCTGTACGTCATCCCTTATATGTGGCATCCGAAATCTAAAGCAAACAAATGTAACAAAAGAAACAGGCTGCCAATGTTCTAGCAGGAGAAAGAGACAAGGGGAAAACTGAATGAACACAGTGATTTCGGGTGGTTGTAGAGGCTGGGAAGGAAAGGAGGAGGGTGGCGTGAAAGAGCAGGTGCCAGGAGGGGGCTGATTTAATGGGATCATCAGGGAAGGCCTCCACCAGCAGCAGACTTCTACCTGACACCTGGAAGGCAAGAGAGGCCAGCTAAGTGCAGCTCCAGGAGCAGAGAGTTCCCAGGAGACAAGAGGGGATTTAAGGCAAGAGTATCTTCCCATCCGAAGTCCAAGCTGTAAGAGCATAGTGAGCTGAGAGGCATCACTACAGACCACAGTCTCTTCCAGATAAAAAACAGGGGTCCATTCATCTTTGGGTCTCTGCTCCTTGGCTAAGTGGAGCAGAAAAGAAAACAGGGAAGGAAAGAAGAAAGCAAAGGAGAACGAGAGAGAAAAGGGGAAGACTAGAAGGAGGAAGGGAGGGAATGAAGGAGGGAGAGTGGAAATGGATTTAAAGTCTTCTTCATGTGCCTGTTGGCCACATGTATGTCTTCTTTGGAGAAATGTCTATTTAGGTCTTCTGCCCATTTTTCAATTGGGATGTTTTATTTTTTGTTGTTGAATTGTCTGAGCAATTTGTATATTTTGGAAATTAGGCTCTTGTCAGTTGCATCTTTTGCAAATATTTTCTCCCAGTCTATAGATTGTCTTTTCATTTGGTTTACGGTTTCCTTGCCATGCAAAAGCTTGTAAATTTGATTACATCCAGTTTGTTTATTTTTGTTTTTATTTGCATTAGCTTCAGATGAAAAAGAAGATGAAAAAGAATATATATACACATATATATATAAAACTAGGTCACTTTGTTGTACAGAAGAAATTAATACACTGTAAATTGAACTATATTTCAATAAAATCTTAAAAAATAAAATATATAAAAGTCTAAGATCAAGAAAAAAGAATAAAGTGCTTTCAATGGTTTCAGATTAGGGAATATAAAATCTCAGGATACACTGGTTTTTCTGAGTTGCAAAAAAGCAGGAAAAACACAGAAAGAAAAGAACAATGAGATTTTACAATAGAAATATACAAGCATGTCCCCTTGCTACAGTCCAACCACCTAATGAAGGCCCAGCCAATACAATTTCATGTACCAACCTGGTATTTATTAATGAAGCAAGTCATGATTTCTAACTGATTATCATGCACAGAGTACTCCCTTCATTAGTATAAATGAAATAAGCGGAATGGTTCCAAATGTTTCAAATGGGAACTGCCATGAGACCACAAGGTGCAATTAGCTGAAAACACTGAGTATATCAAAGAATCGGTCTGTGAGTAGAATAATTCAGTTAATCAAGTTGGGAGAGACATGTATACATATTAAAAAAAAATCCTATGGAAGAAAGCCCTTTCAAGGTGCTAATAATATGAGCTTTACATGTTTAGCTCAGAGTAGATAACTGTATCACTGTTAATTAGGGTTCTGGAGACACTTCAGGTTAGGTCTATGTCCCTAAACTGGGATGTCCATGGACATAGTTTAACTAGCTTTCAAAGGAGGGAACCTTCATTGTTGAATGTCTGGCAATTAGTTTGGAAGACGGAGGGGAATACTTTTAACATTATTGAGCACGTACTACATGCCAGGCTTCCCTGGTAGACCAGGCAGTAAAAAAATCTGCCTGCAATGCAGGAGACCTGAGTTTGATCCCCTGGAGAAGGGAATGGCAACCCACTCCAGTATTAGTGCCTGGATAAGAATTCCTGCATGGAAATGGACAGAGGCGCCTGGCAGGCTACAGTCCATGGGGGTCTCAAAGAGTAGGACATGACAGAGGGACTGGCACATGAGCTTGTACAATGTGCCAGGTGCTCTCTGTACATTACTTGTTCATTTCTCCTCAATTTTTACCCAAACCCATCTTATAGACGGGAAAATCAAGGCTCAGTGAGCTAAAGGAAATTGCTCAAGATAGGTTTTCAAATTGAAAGCCTGTTTGTCTTTCCTCCATGCCATACTGCTTCTGCAAAGACTCCACACAAGAGGCTTCAGGAGCCCCCAGAAATGCTGCCAGGGAAAGAGCCCCGACCTCAGATCAAGAAACCAAAGCGCAATGCTGGTGGTGTGGCTACTGGGAGCTGTGTGATTGCATCTGAAAAGGAGGATAGTGGCCACAGCTGCTGTGATTTACTGAGCACATTTTAAGACCTGGCTCCCTTCCAAAGTTCCATGTGCCTTGTCTCATCACCCACTCACTCCACGTGGCAGTCACCAAAACGACCCTCACTTCACAGATGAGGTCACTGAATTCACTGTGACCCAGTTCACACTGGCTCATGAGCCAGAGATGAAATTCTCAGAAAGTGTATAATCAATTTGTTAAACACAGATATTATCAAAAATTAAATAACATAAATTTACATTTAAATACATGATATTAAAGACAAAGGTAATATATACTCCGGACTTCGTACTTTCTAAATACTCTACTGTATTTTACTATTATCTCTGCCTTTGTGTCCAGAAGACCCCTGGAGAAGGAAACGGCAACCCACTCCAGAATTCTTGCCTGGGAAATCCCATGGACTGAGGAGCCTGGTGGGCTACAGTTCATGGGGTCACAGAGTAGGACATGACTGAGCGACTAACACACATGTTTATTGTATCTAAGGCTGTGTCACTGCCCATCTCTTCCCAACTCCCGGCTCAGTGACATCACATGGGAGGCTTACAATTGGCCAAGATGGCAGTATTTACACCAGGGAAATCAGCCAACACTGCAGATTAAAGGATTTTTTTTTTAAGCCAGTTGTTAAACATAATCAGCACATTAATGAGACAGAGTGACCATTCCAAGTCAGGTTCCTGGGAGAAAATGTGTTGTTTTGACTAATTAAAGGTTTGACCTGAGACACCCTCATGTCACCTTAGCAGAAGGGCATTTATTATGAAGATGTACAGGAAAGCAATAATAAAATAAGTGTTACAGATTCAATAAGAAAATAATCATCATTATTCTCAACAAAGGAGAAGCATTATTTATAACCACATGTTTCAGATTTAGCACAAATATAGCCAAGATATACTATCTGAACTTTTCTTTATATTCAAACCAAGTATATTTCTCATCCTAGGCATTTAATCTATTTTTTTCCATGAAAAAGACAGCAATGTCCTTTTTGTTTCTATGCTGATTCTGGGGCAGACAGTTGCTTCTACCACAGATGACTCTGAAAGAAGCAAGATCATTGACCACTCCCACCATGTTCTTTGAGCACCAAAGACACCACTGAAACAGCATCATTCCACAACACTTAGTCAGGAAACACCCAGGCAGGGTTAGATAGATACTCCTCTTTCCTCAGGACGCTCTTTCCCCCCATTTTGTTGGTGCAGAGTTGTAGTCACTGTTCCTGCAGTTGCTATTGGGGTGGTTGTGGCCACAGGGGTGGAGATGGTATGTTAAGGACAGGCTCTACAGGGCAAGACAGGGTAGACTGAAGCTCCCTTTGCTGACTGCCCCTTCACAGGTTTTCATGTGGGGTTCCCACTTGTGGTCAAACCTCTATCCCAGGCAAGTTAACCTGCAGGAATTCACATCCTAACCACTCTCCTTAGGAAAGGGTTCTTTTAATGGTTTTTATAAAAGCATTTTGGCAGGTACACAAGGGATGACATGGCGCCAGTGCATCAGAGTGGGCAGAGTCTGCAAAGAAAACATCTGGGAACCAGGCTCTGGATGATGGAGCACCAGCCAATAAGCCAAGGCCAAGTCCAGGAAGAGCACATTATCATTCAGTCGGGTCCAGCAGAGCTGCCTCCCTCGATAATGGATTGAAGGCAGAGGCACTCTCCTTATGTTTCAAGTTAATGCTCCCTCCTTTGCCTCCGTTTTAGGAAACCACAAAATTAAGGGAGACAGAGGAAGCATGGGGATAAAGGAAGGAGCCCTGGCTGGAGTCAGGAGACCTAGTTCCCAGTACCACGTTGCTATTTACTCACCACCAAGCATCACACAGGTCCCTTCTTTGCTCTAGGTCTTCCTTTTCTCATTTGCTAAATTAGGGGATTGGAGACAGTTTCTTTGAAACTGTCAAATTTAGACAATTAGAATTGAAAGACTTTTTCAATTCTAACAACCTGGCATAAAGATTCAAGACCATGCAGAACGGACCTCATCAATGCAATTTTAAGGGAGGTCAGCTCAGCTCAGAACAAACTGCCTTTCATTGAGAGATTTTCCATTCCCAGCATCCATAGGAAAGAGCTTGCTGGCATCCCTGTGCTTATCAAGCAAACAGAACTTCCTGATCACAGTTGACTGGCCCAGAGGTGAACACCTGACTTGAAATGTGCCAATCAGATTATCTTTTCCCAGAGTGGTAGTTGGATCATGTGCCCATCTCTAGCCAATCAGGTAAATGGAGAGAGACGCAGTACTCTGACTGGCTAATACTGGTCCAGCCCACCTTCGGAGTCATAGTGATGGAAAAGCCAAGCTAAGAATTTGGACTTTATACAGTATGCAGTTGGCATAGAACTACCTAGGAAGTTTGCTAAAAATGCTGTCTTCACAGGGTTAGAAACAAGCCAAAGACCAACAAAAGGCTATTGTTCAAATATGTTTTTATAGCCATACAATGAAATACATTACAGCTGTCAAAACGGGACAAATTTTATACACTGATGAAAATAGTCTCAAAGATGGATGACTAGGTACCAAAGGCAAGATGAGGAACAGAGTACAGAGTATTCTGTGCTGCTAGTATGTTAAAAAAAAAATGCTCATAACAGTATGGTTGTATATGTAATATGATAAACACAGTATTTCTTGGAGTGAAAAAAAAAAAAGAACCAATTATTCAGCTCAATCAGTGTGTTTGTGTGTGTGTGCCTTTAATGCAAACACAAAGCCTCATCTCCACGTTCTGGGTCTGTAGGTCCACAGTTAGGGTAAAGAAAATGCTTATTATTATTACTATTACATTGGCTGTGCTGTGTGGCCTGTGGGATTTCAGTTCCCTGACCAGGGATTGAACCCATGGCCCCTGCATTGGGACCACAGAGTCCTAACCACTGGACCACCAGAGAAGTCCCAAGGAAACACTTTTTACTAAAGAATCCCTCACCCCTTGTGATTCTGACACAAAAGCATGCTTTTGGATACATTGCTGTTGGAATTTAGGATCCACTGAAGGTCCTGTTTTAGAGAACTCACTGTGATTGGGAAAATAGAGTAAGAAACTAAAGGCAAATAAAACAAAGCAAAGTCTGCCTTTTCCTAAAGTGAAAGTGGAAGGACTAGCCAAGAACCAGACCAATAAAATACAATTAAAGGAGATGGACCTACAGTCCTCAGAGGTCCCATGCAGATGTGAGCAGCCAGCGATGGTCCTGACCTGGCCAGCTGGGTGGTGATGCGCCTTCATAATCTTCCATTGAGGAGGGACCAGTTGATAAAAGAGGAGATACCACCTCCACCGTCACCCTCAATAGCATCCTATGGTCCAGAGATCCTGAACTTGTTTTCACTAAACCCACCTCTCTATGCCTTAGAACACACTGTTTCTTTAATCTTTCCTTTCTTGTCTGTCTAGGCAACTCTGACTTCTCTATCACACTACGGTCTTATCGCCAGACTCCTAGGAAGATTTCTTCTCTCAGTCATTTTAACTTTTCCCCCATAAGACAGTCCTTTATTTGCTCAGTCTGTGTCCCTGTCTGTCTCCCCCACATGCCTGCAAGCTCCTGGGTGGGGCCTGGGTCCTACTCATCTTTGTGTCTCCATCACCCAGCACAGAGGCTGGCCACCCTTGTGTGGAATAACACTGGTTACTGTTGGCCTGCTTAGCTGAGTGCTCCCACCCCACTGGGTGGGAGAGAGAGAGTGAAACTTGGAAACAGAAGGAGAATCTTCTCTCTTCCCTGTGAGCTGACTGACAGCCTGAATCTCCTCAGAAAGGAGACAGTCTTAAGGCAACAAACCCTCTCCCTAGAACTAGGGATTGGAGGGAGGCTACAGGATTCATGCTTATCTGATGAAAGCAAAGCAAAGTTTGCCATGGGATTCTGTTCTGTGTTTTGAGATAGCAGCCTTTGATGCAAATAAAAGTTACATCAAATAGTATTTTATAGCATCTGGGTACCTGGGCTTAGTGTTTATATCTTAAAGAATGTAGAATGGTCAAAGAATCACCATGTGTTTTAGGAGAGTCTTTGTTTTAACATAAAATGTGTAATATCTGATTTCCTAGAGAAAATGTATTTATGGAATACACACATTGGTAAGAAAGTGATGGGAAACACACACCTCCAGTGTTTCAGAAATTGTAACAGACAGCTTCTTTCCTAATTTGTAAAGACAGTTGAGGAGCAGGGTGCATCAGGAAGCGAGGGAAGGGCCTAATGAAATTCTGCACTGTTTTAGGCTCAGAGGTAAGTGTGGCTGTATCATGGCCAACATGATATAAAACATTTAATATCATCTCTGAGCACATCGCAAAAGCTCTGAATAGGATCCCAGAATTTCACAGCTCCCTCTCCGGAAACTCAGGAGTCTGAGGCTCAGGAAAGTCTACGTACTCCAGGGTCGGCAGTCCCGAGGCCCCTTCCCTTAGGGAAGAAGGAAGCTGTGGCTTCTGTCAACCAGCCTATGAAGGGAGGAAACTGCAGTGGCAGCCTTGCTTCCTGAATTTCATCCCTTCTGAATCTTGGAGGAGTCATTTCAATAGTTGTGTTGATACAGAAACCCTGCTTCCAAGTCTTGAGGTTCCCACCCACAAATGGCAAAAAATTGTTGTTCAGTCGCTCAGTTCTGTCCAACTCTTTGCAACCTTGTGGACTGCAGCACACCAGGCATCCCTGTCCTTCACCATCTCCCGGAGTTTGCTCAAACTCATGTCCATTGACTTGATGATGCCATCCAACAATCTCATTCTCTGAGTAGGAGAGATCAGTTCACCCACCTCCTCTCCAGTTCATTCAGGTCAACTTATTATTTCCCAAGAGAAGCACAGTTATCTCAGTACCTCCAGGGGGTGGAGAGTAATGGTGTCCAGCCCTTCTGCATTCTAGACATGGGGCATTTCCTTGATACAAACGGCAATGGGGAAATAGTTAGCGCCTACCCAGTTCTTACTGCCTGAAGGAACTGTCCTAGGATTTCTGCTGACATGCACCCAGTTAGTCCTCCCAAACACCACCAACAGTGGGAACTACACTGCCCCTATTGTAAAGATGAGAAAAGTGAGGTCTTAGAGGTAACATCTGTGGTGAGGCTTGAGGACTGTAAGAGTCAGCCATTGAAGGGGAGATGATGGAGGTGAAGGGATTATGGGAAACTCACAAAGAGAAGTGAAGATGTTAGCATTACACAGTGTGCAAGAGGTTCTTAAATCTGAGTGAGCAACAGGATTAACTAAAGAGTTAGTATCATCAGCATCTCCTGAGACTGGAAATAAACTAATATCCAACAAGAGGATTCCAGTTAAATAAGCCTTAGTGTAGCCATCCAATAGGACTTCCCTGGTGGCTCAGTGGTAAAGAATCTGCCTGTAATGTGGGATACATGCAGGAGATGCATGTTCAATCCCTGGGTTGGGAAGATCCCCTAGAGAAGGAAATGACATCCCACTCCAGTGTTCTTGCCTGGAAATCCCCATGGACAGAGGAGCCTGGCAGGCTATAGCCCATGGGGTGGCAAAGAGTTGGACATGACTGAATGACTAAACAACAAGCCATCCAATGAAACATTTCATAGCGGTTAAAATGAGGCACCTCTATTTTTACAGTGGGAATGCTCTCAAAGATGGATAGCTCAGTAACAAAAGCAAGATGGAGAACAACGTGTACCCTATGCTAGCCCTGGATTAAAAAATCCACCTGCCTGCAGGGCTATATAGGTGTGTGTGTGTGTTCACATATACATATGCCCATATATTTATATACACATGAATGTGTAGGTATATGCACAGATGGATATGTGTGTGCATGTATGCGTATGTATACACATGTATATGTACATTCATATACATATAGGTGTATATAAATAAATATCAGATATGTATATAAATAAATATCAGATATATATATATACACACACACACATATATATATATATATATATATATAGTCCTACCTACATGGTTATATAGGTATATGTGTTTCTGGAAGGATGCTCAAGAAATTGGCAGTTTCCCTGTAAAAAGAAAACAAATGACTGGGAGATAAGGGTGGAAAACAAGTCCATTTTATTGTGCATCTTATTTTTATGCATTTTGAATTCTATACTAATTCCATTTTGTGCCTTATCAATCATCCTCTTAAGCAATCAACTGTGTGTGTGTGTGTGTGAGAGAGAGAGAGAGAGAGAGAGAGATGAGAGATGCTGGCACTAGACCCCACCCACAGACTCTGACTCTTGGCTGAGAGATGGAGGGAGCTTGGACAGGAGGGAGGAAAGGGATGGGGAGAGTGTTTTGGGAGGAGGCGGCTAGGGAAGGAGCTGGGCTCCATCCTGGAAGGTGTAGCCAGCTTAAGACATACAGGTCATGCACGAAAGGCCTGAGGGATGGCATGGGGGAGACAGAGGAGCAGCAAGGGGTGGCCTGCTCACTGGCAGAGGTATGGTGCCCATCAAACAGCTTCAATGCCCACCAGATTTGGGAGGATGGATCTCTTCTGAGCATCTCAGTAGCTGGTCAAGGCTTGAGAGGCCATTGGAAGGAAGAGAGGAGGAAGGGAGGGAAGGAGGACTACACCAGGCTATTGACCCTTTAACATGGTCTCAGAAAACTTAAAGAAGGAAAAGTTCAAATTAAAATAGCTCCCAGGGTATCAAGTCATAATATTAAATCACAAGACTCCTGTTTCCTTTTGTCAATATTGTTTTTATGGTTTAAAGCACTGAAAGGGCTTACTTTAAAAATATTTATCACTATATCCACTCCAGTTCACCTACTGGCATTTATTTTTTTAAACTTTTTATTTTATATTGGAGTAGTTCAGCTCATGAATAATCCACCTGCAATGCAGGAGACCCCAGTTTGATTCCTGGGTTGGAAAGAGCCCCTGGAGAAGGGATAGGATACCCACTACAGTATTCTTGGGCTTCTGTGGTGGCTCAGATGGAAAGAATCCGCCTGCAATATGGGAGACCTGGGTTCAATCTCTGGGTTGGGAAGATCCACTGGAGGAGGGCGTGGCAACCCACTCCACTATTCTTGCCTGGAGAATCCCCATGAACAGAGGAACCTGGCGGGCTACATTCCATAGGGTCACAAAGAGTTGGACACGACTGAGTGACTAAGCAGACATAGTTGATTAACAATATTGTGTTAGTTTCAGGTGTACAGCAAAGCGATTCATGTACATGATTATACATGCACATGTATCTGTTCTTTTTCAAATTCTTTTCTGATTTAGGTTGTTATGTAATATTGAGCAGAGGTTCCTGGGCTATACAGTAGATCCTTGCTGGTTATCCATTTTAATTATAGCAGAATTTAAAATGTCAAACAGAAGGGTGAGATGGTTAAAAGTGACCAAAGAAGAGGCAAAATGTGGAGATGTCGATTCCACATGGCTAGGTGACCTTGAACTTATTGCTTGGCCTTTCTGAGATGAGTTTCCCATCTGTAGAATGGGAAGAACAGCTCTTTGCATCTTCACAGGCTTATTTGACATCAAAGCGTCTGGCAAATGCCGATGGCCTCTCCAAATATGACAGTATTTTCACTCATCTACTCAGCATTAAAGGTGTTGTCAACACAAAAAGGGAGGAAGCAGGGCCTCTTTCTCAGGGAAGCACAAGAGTCTAGCACAAAGTTCTGCATCAGTGAGTGCCTGTTGAACCAGGCTGGGGCTTTGTGTGTGTCTGGGTGTAGAGACACCATCAGATGTCATAAAGGAGGATAGAGGGAAAGGCAAACGCAGACACAGGATTCAGACACAGGATTGTCACTGCTCTTCCACACTTCAATTTGCTCTTCCACAGTTCCTGGCAAGGTAAACAGGCTCACCAGATTCCAGGCACCATGACATTGTGATGTGGGCCAGGAAACAAGTTGGTCTACATGTTGCCCAAGCAACGATCCATAGACCTAGATGTTGCCAAAATTGTCCCTACCAGTCACGGCAGTGCCCTGAACTTATGCACACTGGTGTATGACACACAGGGCTTCAGTCAAGCTGATGTCCAGTTCTAAGTTGGGAGAAGGAAGGCTTGTCAGAAAATCCTGTGTCTTTCAAAGCCTCATGTAGCCTTCCACCTGACTGCCTTCCCAAGCTGGAGCCTGCATATGAACAAAATTGAATTCTGCCCATTAATTCGAAGTCGTTCTGTACTGATATAACATTTTGACTCTGCCAAAACAGTTTCTATTTCTGAGTAATTCTTTATTCCAAATTCTTCAAATTGGCTTCTTCTCCCAGTCCTGGGCTCCGGCCTCTGCGGAGTACTGCAGACTGCATATATCCCCGAAGCATCTTTGCTGGCTTCAGAACTTTGCAAAGAACTCTTCGGGCGCCATCCGTGTTCCATGATGCTCAGGAGGTAACATCTTTTGGATCCTTTAACTTCCAATTTGACTCTGGTATTTATCATCCTTGTTCAAAGTTTGTTTCACCACTGGGAGGAATAAAAATGTCACCTTGACCCAGGCCAAGAGGGAGAGCGGAAGAATTGGAAGGCGCAGAGCAAAACCCACAAGGAAAACAGTGTTCTTGCAAATGATCCACTCAAGCCTTTTCCTGTAAAATAGGTAATGGGTAGAAAATGCCTTGAAAGAGGAGGGTCTTCACAGATGTCCTTTGCTGTACTTCCTTAGAAACTCAGCCCCCACTGGCCATCTCATACTAAAAGGTAAATGCTGGGTATGGTGAGCACCCTGGTTATTCCTAAAGGGTAGTATTTTGAGGTTCTCCTGGACTTAGAAATCCCAGGTAGGTATGGAACATAGAACCAACATCAGGGAGATGACAGAGGGGAGAGCTTTCCATTCCAGGAATCCCTTAAGGCCAAGGAGTAAATAGGAGTACTGTGGATCAATCATTGTTGGAATCATTCCACAGCCAGGATTTCCCTACATGCTACCCTCCCCCCAACCCACCTTCCCACCCTCTGCTCCCTTCCAAGTGTGAGGGAAACAGCCACTCACCTCTGTACAATAAGTCCTTTGGTTCCTCTGATTTTCTTTAACCTTCATTTTTCTCAGAATCTCTGGTTCTATTTCCCCTTTGTTGTTGATCAGTCACTAAGTCATGTCCGACTCTGCGACCCCATGGGCTGCGGCTCACCAGACTCCTCTGTCCTCCATGATCTCCCGGAGTTTGCTCAAATTCCTGTCCATTGAGTTGATGATGCTGTCTAATCATCTCATCCTCTGCCACTCCCTTTTCCTTTGGCCTTCAATCTTTCCCAGCATCGAGGTCTTTTCCAATGAGTCCAAAGGTTGGACTCAACCTTCTGCCAAAGGTTGGAGAAGTTACAGCTTTTCCTCTCTTGGTCTCCTGACCTCAGCCTAGAAGAGATGGAAAATGCAAAAGGGGAGATGACAGTTTGGACACTGGTGAATCCAAATGAGTCGGCTCTTTGTATCAGGTGGCCAAAGTGTTAGAGCTTCAGCATCAGTGCTTCCAATGAATACTCAGGGATGATTTCCTTTAGGACTGACTGGTTTGATTTCCTTGTTGTCCAAGGGACTCTCAAGAGTCTTCTCCAGCACTGCAGTTTGAAAACATCAATTCTTTGGCGTTCAGCCTTCTTTATGGTCCAACTCTCACATCCATACATAACTATTGGAAAAACCATAGCTTTGACTAGACAGACCTTTGTGGGCAATATCCACATGAAATCAATCTGATGGACAAAGATGTGAGGCTCTAGGATTTGTCCAACTTCCATCACTGGAGAAGATGAATGCTCTATAAGATCAGTCAATAAAGAAAATGAAGCTGAAGAGTCAATAAAGAAAATGGAGGCAACAGCTCCAGTCTTCAGTTTTGCTGTGAGTCTTAAATTTTGCTAGCGATCCAGGCCTTTTACATTGAGCAACACATCTAGCATTCTAAGGAACTCCCTTGAAGACAATGGGACAAATATTTGAAATGTCAACTGTGGTGGAAACACTGGTCTGAGCTCTAAGTAATACGTAGTAGGAAACATTTCTTAAATGTGAACTAAAATTTTCTTTATTTTTTTCCCCTTGGAAATTCTACCCCCTCCCCTTCTATGTCCTTTGAAGAGCCAGACTTTTCTTATCTGCATTGCTTCAGAGTAGACAGCATGAAGGCAGAAATAAAATATGCTGTTTGTGTCTCCCTGGCGTTTGTCTTACAAAAGCCCTGAGCCTTAGGGAGATAATCAGATATAAAAAATGGGAAAGGTTGGAGAAGTTACAGCTTTTCCTCTCTTGGCCTCCTGACTCCAGCCTAGAAGAGATGGAAAATGCAAAAGAGGAGATGACGGTTTGGACACTGGTGAATCCAAAGAGAGGGGACCCACCCGCATATTGCTTTGTGAAGCTGAGAACGGAGACAGCTCAGTCACTGTTCCTATGTGGAGCCCCAAGGAAATGCCAGGACTCCAGAGAATAAACGGCTTCATGAAATGCCCATGACTTCACTAGAGGTCCTGGTCAGTCTCAAGACTCCCTGCACCCAGCCTGACCACAGAAGGACCCCATGAAACTGGGAACCTGACGTGGAACCTGTGGAACCAAATAAGACCTGAGGAGCTTTTCTAAGACCTAAGAGTGGGAAAAAAGACCAACAGAGAGAAGGACTGTCTGCCCAACTGAGATTGTGTTAGATTACTAAGTCAGATCTGAATCTTTGTGACCCCATGGACTGTATGTAGCCCACCAGGCTCCTCTGTCCATGGGATTTCTCAGGCAAGAATGCTGGAGTGGGTTGTCATTTCCTATTCCAGGGGATCTTCCCAACCCGGGGATCGAATCCATGTCTCTTGCATTGGCAGGTGGATTCTTTACCAGTGACCCACCTGGGACTGAGCTTCAGGTCTGTTCAGTCACTCAGTCACGTCCAACTCTTTGTGACTCCATGGACGGACTGCAATATGCCAGGCTTCTCTGTCCATCATCAACTCCCAGAGCTTGCTCAAACCAATGTCCATCATGTTGGTGATGCCATCCAGCCATCTCTCCTTCTGTCATCCCCTTCTCCTCCTGCCTTCAATTTTTCCCAGAATCAGGGTCTTTTCCAATGAGTCAGTTCTTCGCATCAGGTGGCCAAAGTATTGCAGCTTCAACTTCAGCATCAGTCCTTCCAATGAAATATTCAGTTCTGATTTCCTTTAGGATGGACTGGTTGGATCTCCTTGCAGTCCAAGGGACTCTCAAGAGTCTCCAGCAGCACAGTTCAAAAGCATCAATTCTTCAGCTGCCTAAAATAAAAAAAGCATCTCTCGCCTCTGGAGGTGTTATGGACTGTGTCCCATCAAGTTTCATTTGTTGGAGTCCTAAGCCTCCGCACTTCAGATGGGGTCTTTGCAGACATAACTGAGGTTATATGAGGTCATGTGGATGGACCCTAACTCAATATGAATGATGCCCTTGTAAGAAGGGCACAGACAGGCACAGAGGGAAGCTATGGGAGGACAGAGAGTAAAGACAGCACCGTCTACAAGGCAAGGCGAGAGGCCTCAGAGGAAACTGACTCTTGGAACCTTGCTGAGGTGGCCCTAGCAGGCTAATGCAGGAGGGAGAAATAACAGCTGTATTTTATGCCCTTCTGGGTTCAAGGATGAAGTTTTGTACTTTCTACAAACATAAGCAGGAGGAGAAAGAAGAGGAGGGCAATGAGAGCAATTACATTCACTGAGCTCTTGGTCTGTCCCAGAACACGGCCCATGTATAAGCCCTTTCTATGAATGTGCATTGCTTTTCTATTGCTGCCTCCTGGATTATCACAAACATAGTGATTTCCAACTTCCATTCATGATCTCACAGTCTCTCTAGACCAGGAATCGGGGCACAATGGGACTAAATTCCCCATTCAGGGTCTCACAGGTTGAAATCATGTTTCAGTGGGCTGAGGTCTCATCTGAGGCTTGTGATTCTCTTCCAGTTCATGCAATTGTTGGAAAAACTTAGTTCCTTGCATCTGTATCACTAAGGTCCTTGCTCTCTTGCTTGTTGTCAGCCAAGGGGCCATGCTTAGCTCAAAGAGCCCCACTCCCAGATCCTTGCCCAGGGCCCCTCCATAGATGGTCTGTAATGAACTGTTCACTTTCTTCAAAGACTACACAAGAGTGTCTGTCTTCTGGTTCTTTTCTCTTAAGGCTTCCTCTGATCAGGTCAGACTCACTTAACATAGATAGCTGTCTTTTGATTAACTCTAAGAAAAGAGGTGAGAGATCTCAGTGACATCTGCAAGATCCCTTGTGCCATAGAAAGTGATCTAATCAAAAGAGCAACATCCCATTCGACTCACCAGAGTTGTCCTCTCAATGAAAGAAGCTACACGGGAAGAGTCCAGCAAGAAGTGGGAATCATGAGGCCACCTTAGATTTCCGCCTACCACAATATACCTTGTTTCACTAATTCTTCATCATTCTCTGACATAGATCTTTTTATCCCAGTTTATAGAAAACTTGTGGAAATAGAAGCATATGTTTAAGCCTCAGAAAGATTCACAGTTAAGTTTGATTTTATATATATTATTGGACATCTATTATGTGTGTGGGCTTCCCTGGTGGCTTAAATGGTAAAGAATCTGCCTGCAATGCAGGAGACCTGGGTTCAATCCCTGGGTTGGGAAGATCCCTTGGAGGAGGGCATGGCAACCCACTCCAGTATTCTTATCTGGAGAATCCCCACGGACAGAGGAGCCTAGTGGGCTACAGTCCATGGGGTCTCAAATGGTCAGAAACAACTGAGTGACTAATACTGGAGTGGGCTGCCATTTCCTTCTCCAAGAGATCTTCCCAACCAGGGATCAAACCTGAGTCTCTTGTATCTCCTGCACTGCAGGCAGATTCTTTACCCACTGAGCCACTGAGGAAACCCCATTTACTATGGGTCCATCTTCAAACTAGATCAAGACAGAGTTTTTGACCCCAAAGCACTGCAGACAGCTGTAAAGTAATGACAGTTCGTATCAATGAAACAATCCCTTCATGTCATCTCTTTGATGGACAAAACATATGGAGTTGATAGTCACTCTTGTAAGCTTCCATTTTTCTTATGAGTAAATGAAGGCTTAGAGGGTCTTAACAATATTTTCAGGGTCAGTTCAGTTCAGTCACTCAGTTGTGTCTGACTCTTTGTGACCCCATGGTTTGCAGCATGCCAGACTTCCCTGTCCATCACCAACTCCCAGAGCCTGCTCAAACTCATGTCCATCGAACTGGTGATGCCACCCAACCATCTCATCCTCTGTCATCCCCTTCTCTTCCTGCCTTCGATCTTTCCCAGCATCCGGGTCTTTTCCACTGAGTCAGTTCTTCACATCATGTGGCCAAATTGGAGTTTCACTGTAAGCTAAGTCTTTCCAATGAATATTCAGGACTGATTTCCTTCAGGATTGACTGGCTTGATCTCCTTGCAGTCCAAGGGACTCTCAAGAGTCTTCTCCAATACCATAGTTCAAAAGCATCAATTCTTTGGCACTCAGATTAATTTATGGTTCAACTCTCACATCCATACACGACTACTGGAAAAACCATAGCTTTGACTAGATGGACCTTTGTTGGCAAAGTAATGTCTCTGCTTTTTAATATGCCTTCTAGGTTGGTCATAGCTTTTCTTCCAAGAAGCAAACGTCTGTTATTTTCATGGCTGCAGTCACCATCTGCAGTGATTTTGCAGCCCAAGAAGATAAAGTTTGTCACTGTTTCCAGAGCATAAATAGGAGGTTAACACACAAAGCAGCTCCCTTCAACAGCCCATAATCCCTACGAACACCCCCCTAAACCTCAACTCAAAAATTCTTGTCCCACTTTTGATAAAAACTGATATCAGGAAGACTACAGTCAATGCTAAAATGGAGTTTTAAAGACAAGTCAAGAATAGGGAAGAGGTGACATTCTACCAGGAATGGGGACTGTCCAAGTGTAAGAGATAGACTTGGAGCTGGACCTTAATGAACAGTAGGACTTCAACAGGTAAGGCTGAGAGAGGGCAGTGAGGAGGGAAACAGCAGAGAACATGCAGAAACCATGGCTGGAGGGGTGGGTACTCCAGGGGAGTGTATCCTATCTCATAAATGTCTCTCTTTAGAGAGACCCCTTGATTCCACTGGGTATCCCACCCAATCCTAAAAGCCAGGTTGAGACCTGGTAAGGCATGCAAAGAAATACAGGCTGAAGAACAACAGATGAATGGAAAAAGAAGATGCAGTGCATATATACAATGGAATACTACTCAGTCATAAAAAATAATGAAATAATGTCATTTGCAGCAACATGGATGGACCTGGAGATTATCATACTAAGTGAAGTATGTCAAAAAGAGAAAGACAAATACCATATGATATCCCTTATATGTAGAATCTATAATATGATACAAATGAACTTATTTACAAAACAGAAACAGACTCAGAGACATAGAGAACAGACTTGTGGTTGTTGGGGGAGGGATTGGGAATTTGAGATTAGCAGATGCAAACTATTATATAAAGAATGGATAACAACAGGTCCTACTATAGCACAGGAAACTATATTCAATATCCTGTAATAAGTCACAGTGGAAAAAATAAGAAAAAATATATATGCAAAGACAACACTTTGCTAACAAGGATCCATATAGTCAAAGCTATGTGTTTTTCCAGTTGCCACATACAGATGTGAGAGTTGGACCATAAGGAAGGCTGAGCACCAAAGAACTTGTGCTTCTGAACTGTGATGCTGGAGAAGACTCTTGAGAGTCCCTTGGACTGTAAGGAGATCAAATCAGTTAATCTTAAAGGAAATCAATCTTGAGTATTCATTGGAAGAACTGATGCTGAAGATGAAATTCCAATACTTTGGCCACCTGATGCAAAGACCCAACTCATTAGAAAAGACTCTGGTGATGGGAAAGATTGAGGGTGGGAGAAGGGGGAGACAGAGAATGAGATGGTTCAATGGCATCACTGACTCAATGGATGTGAATTTGGGCCAACTCCAGGACATAGTGAAGGACAGGGAAGTCTGGTGTGTTGCACTCCATGGGGTGGCAAAGAGTCAGACCCAACTTAGTGACTGAAAAACAACAACTAGTAACTGAATCGTGTCACTATACAGCAGAAATTAACACAACATGCTCAGTCAACAATCTTAAAATAAATCTGGGGGGGAAAGACATATAGGATAAAGGATGAGTGCATCCTTTCTGAGGAGTTTGGAAAATTCCTCCAGAGCGGTGTTCCTCACCGTTTTGCCCCTTGGGGTACATATGTTAGTGCCTGGGGATGTTTTTCGGTTGTCACAGCTGGGGAGATGATGCTCCTGGCATCTAGTGGGTAGAGACCAGGAATGCTGCTACATATTACGATACAGTATAGGAACCCCCGCTCTCTGCCAAGAAAAAAAGGAATGGCCGAGCTGCAAATGTTAGTGGGGCCAAGGTCGAGGAACCCTGCTCTAGTGAACCTATGGAGATGCTTCTCAACTGATTCTTTGAAAATTCAAGTCATATTTGAAAAACGATGCCATTAGATTCAATCCCTGGTCTGCTGGAGACAGGTCTACAGTTGTGTATGATCTTTTAAAAAAAAGAAAAAATCAGCCCCCAAGTACAGCTGCAGAATCATTGAGCAAATATTCGCTGAGTGCCTGCTGCATGCCCAGGGCTGTCCCAGCCTGAAAGGTGATCAACAGACTGCAAGACCGATGTGCACCTGTACCTCAGTGTGAGAAGACAGAGGCCCGGCGCCGTGGGGACAAACCTCAGCCAACTCGCCATCGGCAATAGGATTTGCTCAGCCTGAGTCACGCTGCCCTTGCTGGGGTGATGGCTGGGATGATTCATCCACCTTCTTGGGGCCTAATCTCCATGGGCTCAGCTCCCATCTGGGCTCCACCCCACTCCCATCCTGGGGAGGCCAGTATCAGCCCCACCCCGGCATGCACATGGCGGAGCAGAGATTCAGGAAAGATGCGGAAGAGGTGCATGGCGTGGTCCCTTTGGAAGTATGAGGCCCCCAGAAAGAAGATGCAGACACGGTGGGCGGTGAGAGGCCCCGGGGCACAGGGGTCCAGCGGAGGCTCTGGACAGGGCCAGCCTGTGCAGGCAAGTCCAACTGGGGACTTGGCAGAGTTCTTGCCCTCGGGGAGCCAGCCTGAGACAGAGATCTGGCCACCTCCTGCCAGGCCGTCAGCCGCGTTCCCACAGTCTGGGGAGGCCCCAGGCGGGAGGTAAGAGTTGCTTGGGCCGGCCCACCCTTCTCCCAGGGCAGCCACTGGGACTCTGGACCTCATCAGGCCACACAGCCTCCCTGGGACAGTGGGAGGAATTCACCACAGCCAAGCCTCACCGGGCCTGGGAGCGATTTCAGGATGTACAAACAAGCAGCTCATTAATCCCCTAATTCAGAACAAGTAGTGATTGAGCCTGATTTTATGCTGGGACTCTGCTCAGTTCGGGAATATGAAAATGAACAAAACAGACCCACTTCCTGCTCTCAGTGAGCTTACAGTCTGAGGTCCATGAGCCACCGAGATCAAACCATTCTAACCATGAACTATCAAAATTGGCCAGGCCTCCACTTTCTTTCCAGAGAAGGCAATGGCACCCCACTCCAGTACTCTTGCCTGGAAAATCCCATGGGCGGAGGAGCCTGGTAGGCTGCAGTCCATGGGGTCACTAAGAGTCGGACACAACTGAGCAACTTCACTTTCACTTTCCACTTTCATGCATTGGAGAAGGAAATGGCAACCCACTCCAGTGTTCTTGCCTGGAGAATCCCAAGGTCAGGGGAGCCTGGTGGGCTGCCATCTATGGGGTCACACAGAGTCAGATATGACTGAATCGACTTAGCAGGAGCAGCAGCAGCCACTTTCTTTCAGGGTTTCCCTGGTGACTCAGCGGTAAAGAATCCACCTGCAATGTGGGAGACCTGGGGTTTGATCCCTGGGTTGGGAAGATCCCCTGGAGAAGGGAAAGGCTAACCACTCCAGTATTCTGGCCTAGAGAATTCCATGGACTGTGTAGTCCATGAGGGTCACAAAGAGTCAGACAAAACAGAGCGACTTTCACTTTCACTTTCCACTTTCTTTCAGGGTTTCCCTGGGGGCTCAGCGATAAAGAATCTGCCTGCAATTCAGAAGACTGGGGTTTAATCCCTGGGTCAAGAGGATCCCCTGTAGAAGGGCATGGCAACCCACCTTAGTATTCTTGCCTGGAGAATCCCATGGACAGAGGAGCGTGGCGGGCTGCAGTCCACGGGGATTTGCACAGAGTTGCAACTAAGCAGCAGCAGCTGTCCCTTTCTCTCATCGTTTCACTGGATGGTCCAAAATGAGCACGATCCCTCAGAACAAAGCAGGAACGAGGATTCGGGGAGGTTGAGGCATGAGTCATGAGCGCACATGCACAGCAGGTAACTGCAAATCCTGGATTAGAACCCAGGTTTGTCCTTCCTTCTTTCCAGCCCCACTTCCGTTCTGAGAGCTGCTCTGAGCATCTTTCTTTTTTTCTTCCAAGTGGCAGGAGTTCTTTGGGGGTGAGGGGACTAAGAGATCATTATCTACCTGGTCTTTATATTTAAACCATCCCTTCTTTCATTCTCTCATTCTCCACACGTGCACTGCACACCTATTGCACGTTGATAGCTGTGCTGGGGTAGGGGTTGAAATGGACCAAGAGGAAGGACTTTGCTCTGCGATGCTCACACACTTGTGCACAAGTCCAAGGTGCACAGGACAGATGGTGACAATCGCCCCTGGCAGGTGTAGATCAAGTCCTTCGGACACTCAGTTGAGAAGAGGTCTATGCACAGAGGGGGCAATCAGGGAGGGTTTCATGAAGGATGTGGCCTGTGAGCAAAGTGTTGAAGAGTGGTTAAGTCATTCACAGCTGGAAGGGACAGAAATGGACCCTAGATCTGAGCCTGCATTAGCTTTGTAGTCATAAGACTGGGATGACGGGGCATTCTGTGCACTATCTCACCTTTCTGACCCTCATTAGCCTCACCTATGAAATGGAAACAGAAGTCCCTACAACTACCAGGGTGGTCTAGACACCTTTCTCTGTCTCTGGAACACATGTGTTCATCGTCTGTGTCACCCTTTCCTACTCTCACCCAAGTCCCACATTGCAGAAAGAATGTCCCTTTCCCAACCCCCCAAGTCCTAGAAGTGAGACCATGTATGTGGGGACCATGAACAACTGGGAGGAGGAAAGTGAGAGTCAGAGAGGCAAGCTGGGGCCCTTTCGCCCAGAGCGCTGACCACATAGTCACAGCACAATGGAGCTAACTCCTACTCGATTCCAGGAAACTGGATCTTCCATCGGCAGCGTGCCACTGAAAGGAAGGATGAGTTCAGGGCAGACCAGAGCCAGATGCAGCCTCAGGTTTGTATTGCAGCTGAATGAGATGCAATCGCTGATGGATATGCAGGATCCAGGCTTGCTGGCTGGTCTGGCTCAGCCCACACCTGCCTCGCCCTCCAGCCTTGCCAAGTGGACCAGCCTTCTTGCAAGTTTTCTCAAGACTGTGAGCCCAGGGCAGAACAAAGAACAGAGACCTATGACCACATGAAACTCCTCTGGCTCAATCCACACCATCATTTTCTTTCCAAATACCACCTACCCTTCGTCCTATGGCAATTGTAAGGAATCCCACCCCAGCCCACCCACTCTGAACCTTTAAGCAGCTCCCACACACAGACTCAGAAATAATACTTATCTCAATATATTTTGTCTTTAGAGTCTATGAAGCCTAGGACCTGGGCAGGGGTCAGCAAACTGGGATCTGTGGGCCCCCAGCCCACGACTTGTTTCCACAAATAACATTTTATTGAAACATGTGTTGTGTTGTGCTAGGTTGTTTTCGCCGTGTCTTTTTGTGACTGTAGCCCGCCAGGTGCCTCTGTCCATGGGATTCTCCAGACTGTTTTGAGTTACAAAACAGTCTCAACAAAATATAAGCCAATGACAGTGACTGTTTTCCCAGGTGAAACAAGTGGTAAAGAACCCGCCTGCCAAGACATAAGAGATGAGGGTTCGATCCCTGGGTTGGGAAGAACCCTTGGAAGAGGTATGGCAACCCACTCCAGTATTCTTGCCTGGAGAATTCTATGGACAGAGGAGCCTGGCGGGCTATAGTCCATGGGGTTGCCAAGAGTCAGACACAACTGAGCAACTAACTCATCACTGATTTACACTGGTGTGTTCGTTTCGGGTGTTCAGCAGTGAATCTGCCATACATATACATATATCACCTCCTTTTTAGATTCTTTTCCCATATAGGTCATTGCAGAGTATTGAGTAGAGTTCCCTGTGCTATATGGTAGGTCCCTATTAGTTACCTATTATATATAGACAACCCACTCCAGTATTCTTGCCTGGAGAACCCCAGGGATGGAGGAGCCTGGTGGGCTGCCGTCTATGGGGTCGCACAGAGTCGGACACGACTGAAGCGACACAGCAGCAGCATCAGTGTACATACATCAGTCCCAAACTCCCAATTTACCCCTCCCTTGTCCTTTCCCCATTGGCAACCATAAGTTTTTTTTAATACATCTATGCAGGAAAAACACCTATTTCTGTTTTATGAATACGTTTGTACCATTTTTTTTACATTCCACATATAAGTGATATCATGTGATATTTGTCTCTGTCTGATTTCACTCAGTATGACCATCTCTCCAAATGGCAGTATTTTTTTTTTTATGGCTGAGCCAGGGATTTCACAGGGGACATACCACACCAGATCAAACCTGATCTTGAACCTCAGATCCTGAGATGACCCTCTGGCAGCTGGGCAAGCTGAGCAGAGATGAGCCCTGTCATCTCGTGGGGTGTCTCCCCTCTGCTCTCTACAGGAGCCGCACTGCCATGGAAGGAACAATGAGGGACCCCCAATCCCATCCCCACCTTGCAAAGAGAGCTGGGAGCAGTGAGCTGTGGTGAGCAGGGGTCGGATACAGGCGTAGCTTGCACGGGACCGTGTCTGCCTCCCAGCTCTGCCCCTTGAGAAGCCACGCAGCTGCAGGCGGTTTGCTGACCTCTCCAAGCCTCTTTCTTCATGTGCAGAAGGATAGGATGGTCCCCACCCCCTGGGTTATCTGTGAGGATTCAACTGGCTAATGCCCACCATGCCCTTGGCACGGGAAAGCACTCAGGAACCAACTCCACGTCAGATCTAGATCTGTAAAGTTCAAGGCAGCAAAATGGCAACCTGGTTTCTTTGCCAGCCCCACTTCCAGTGTCCTGTACGGGCAAGCCTTTCTACTCCCGAACCTCCTCCCTTGGGCCAGAGAGGTGTAAACAGGGTCACCCAAGTCACCGTGATTGACAAGCTTTCAGATGTGCCGGCGGATTAACCTCCACCTGCGGCCGCGAGGGAACTCATCCCAGGTTGAAGCAAGAGATGATCTCTGATCTCCATGTTGCAAACTGACCTGATGCCACCTCCGTGTTGCAAACTGCACAGGCAAGCGGCTCACACCTCCACCAAATAAACTGGCTTTTCCGCTGGCAAAAGGATCTCTCATTTTAAACGTTTCTCTGTCTTTCTTTTCCTTAGGGGAGCATATACGAGTGACAATTGTATTCGGGTGGGATAAAACTGCACCCGCAGCAGAAGCTGAGGCTGTAGCTCCGATTTTAATGAACAGATACCCAGGGTAGCACATTGTGAAGCGCTCATGTCATCTTTCACCTCTCATTCCTTCCTTCCCTTCTGCCCTTCCCTTTTCCTTAGTCAGTCCTTTTTCTCCCCTGTCTTCCTCCCCCCACCCCAGCCACTTCTCAGCACAAAAGTTGAGGGGGGAAAATTACGAACTGGCAGATATAGCAATTGCCATGAAAATCTAGTGCTATATATCTTGTCAAAAAATCAGCATGCATGTTAAAAAAGAAGAAAGCCAAACTCAAGACTCAGAAGAACATGAAGTCTTTCCAGATTCTCATTGACTTTTTTTTTTACTATTTAAATTTTACTACATTTCTTTTTTTTAACCTCTCCTGCAGGTCTTTATAATATATAGGACAAAAACACACACATACACATACACACATACACACATACACACACACACACACACACACACACACACACCCTCCTCACTTCCTCACTCTGTCATTTAAAGTACGAAGAAAGTAGCAAAGAAAAATCTATTTTCAGCTCTTTTGCAATAGAACACTTTTCGCCACAGTGATGAAAAAAAGTGGATTCCGAAGAAAGTCAAGTCATTGATAGAGAAAAAGAAACATTTATGACCAGCCATCTGTTCTGGCAATAGAATCCTGCCCTTATCAAGTTATTTGTCCTCACAAAACTAATATGTAAGAACTAAAGAGATGTGTGTACACAGCATCTACACTTCTGCTGCTGTTGCTAAGTCACTTCAGTCGTGTCTGACTCTGTGTGACCCCATAGACGGCAGCCCACCAGGCTCCCCCGTCCCTGGGATACTCCAGGCAAGAACACTGGAGTGGGTTGCCATTTCCTTCTCCAATGCATGAAAGTGAAAAGTGAAAGGGAAGTCACCCAGTCATGTCTGACTCTTAGTGATCCCATGGACTGCAGCCTACCAGGCTCCTCTGTCCATGGGATTTTCCAGGCGAGAGTGCTGGAGTGGGCTGCCATTGCCTTCTACACTTCTATACATCTGAAAAATAAAAATGACAGGGAACTATATTCAGTATCCTATGATCAACCATAATGGGAAAGAATATGAAAAAAAAAGAATATGTATATGTATAACTGAGTCACTTAGCTATACAGCAGAAATTAGTACAACATTGTAAATCAACTATACTTCAATAAAATTTTTAAAATAATGAATAAATAAAAATAAAGACCCACTGCTGCCCTGGTCCACAGTCTAGAGATAATTAAACTAGTAATTCAAAGATAAAACAGGATTTGGGCCTCAAAGAACAAAGATTCTTATCAGATGCCTTTTTTCTAATGGCCCTTGTGCAGTAAAAATAAAGTCCAAACACTATAATTTCACTCAGAGAAAAGTTACAAATACTGTAGGTATCTTTAGAAACAGCTGCAAAAGTGGTTTCACTTCTGACAAGATTGGTGTTAATTACCGGCAAGGACTTCAGTATAATACTATTTAAATCATTTTAAATTATCCCTCTCAAAAATTAATTTTTCATCAAAGATTACACACACAAAAAAAATCATGATATCATCTCTGCAGCTGCGATTTAGTAATAATTTCATCTATTATTACCAATGTCAGTTGGATAAAAGAAAAAATGGCACCCCACCGTGCCGATCCCAGCACAGGCCATATATAGAAATTTTTAACTATCACTTATAATCGCTTTGATGAGCTTAAACCTCCTCTCAATTAACACCCTAAATGACACTGAGACATCTTAATGGGGGATGTAAGTAAGAGAAAAGACTTTAATCAAAGAATAAAGAAAAAAGTGCCAAGAAAAAAAGGAAGACTCGCCACACACCTCTTCATGTCCAATCCAACCAAAGTCCCTTATTGCCTATTAAATCTTTTGTTGTCCCGGGATCCAGAGCAGTGCTACCAGGCAGCAGTCGAAAGAACCGTGGACAAGGCGGGATGCGATATCCTCTCTGTAGAAATAATGGCTCTCTCTAGGGCTCCCTAAGTCTAACAGCTAGACTAGGGGATGGGGACTTCGGAATCCCATCACTTGAATAAGTGCAGTAAAGGAGAGAAGCAAAAAGAAAGACATTGTTCCCGGAAGACCATCTTTTGGGGCATCCCAGGGTAGCTGTTTGGGGGACCCGAGTCACCCATGTGCGGGGACCCCAACTCACTCTCAGCAGGGCCAGAGGATGAAATGGGTCCCACCAGACACATTTGAGTTATGCAAACTCACACAGCCGCAGGGGTGGTACAGAAGGAAGTTTCTCAGGCCATTATTTTTTATCGTGAAGCTGCTGTGCCTGGCCTTTGGGAGAGTTGAAAATAAAATGAAATAAAACAAAATCCAAATGAAAACTGACCAGCATGCTTTACTCTTTTGAAACAATGTTTGTGGTCTCCATGGTGATTTTTGTTTCCAATTAAGTTGTCCTAATGAACATGTGTTCCTGCTCATGCTTTACTCCCAGGGAACAAACTGGGTAATTAATGGCCCTGCAGGAACCCTGATCTCTTGAGCCATCAATGCATATTGGGTCAAAAAAGCAACAGTTTGCAACGTCTGGAAGATTACATTTACAGGTTAGGTGGAAGAAACTTGATTTTCAGAACTGACTTACTTCTTTCCACCCTTGAGCCACTTTAGTTCCCAAAGACAAGAAGGCTATGTTACTGTTGCCTGCTTTGTGCCAAGGTCTGGGAGGAAAAAGTGGATAAAACGTATTCACCAACCGAAATGATGGTTTCCTACCTGTGAGCACATCTGTGCTTACAGATCTGCACAGCGTCCACAAGCCACAGTGTCATGGAGCCACACTACATCAAAAAACTTTACAAATAACCTTTCATGGTGGACTTTATCATCCAGGGTTTGGAGATAAGAAGGTAAGGATCAGAGCCCGAGAAATTTCCCAAATTTTACACAGCCTTTAAGTAGAGAAGCCTGATTAGAAACTAGACTTCAGCATGGTAGGGAAATTAGAGACAACTAATTTCAGTGTCTTTCCTCAGAATAAAGACTGGTTAACCAGACGATTTTCCCTAACCCCATTCTCTCCCGACACCAGAAAATCGATTGGTATTAGGCTATTAGGTAGAATTATAACTGTTTAATATGTGGCAGAGCATTTTTTCTACCTGATTCCTTTTGAACACTGCTTTAAATACACGCACACAAAGGATAATCCATACAATTCACCCTTAGCATCTATTTTTCTCAAAGTATTCTCTTACTGGTGTCTTCTTCCAAAAACATTTTCAAAGAGGGTTCATGCGTGATCAGTCATGCCCAACTCTTTGCAGCCACACTGACTATAGCCCACCAGGCTCCTCTAGCCATGGGATGTCCCAGGTAAGACTACTGGAGTGAGTTGCCATTTCCTCCTTCTCCATACAATGCTGCTATTGAAAAATGAGATTTTAATTTGAATGTTATTTCTATATTTGTGATCTCTACTTTCTGTCTTCAGTTTTGTTGTCTTTTATTAATCTTTTCTTTGGTTTTCTTTAATGTCATCATGATGTTTAAGAATGATTTTTCTCTTTTATATTTTGTTTGACATTCCATAATAAATTATAACATGAATCTTCTTCCTTTTATTCTGTCACTATCGTTTCACAAATACTTTCTCTCTTCTTTTTAATCTCTCCTTCTATGGTTGCCTATTACATTTATATCAACATGCATGCTCCTGGCCTCCATTTATTTTAACTTTTCCTTTATATATTTTAACACCTCACACCTCATTGCTTCTTTCTTGGTGAATTCTTCAATCTGATCTAACTCACTCATTTATTCTTAAACTACACTCGCTGAGCTCTTCACTCCACCTCCTAAGTTCCTCCTGTCCAGTTATTATATATTTTATCTTTAGTGTTTCTATGTGATTCTGCTTTGCAACTGCTTGTTTCTGCTTCTCAGTCCTAATATTCTTGCATATTAAGGTTAGAGTCTCTTCTATTGTGGTTGAGCACCCTATACACTTTCATTCTCCCTCCTCTAGAAGTTAAGGGGTGATCATGTGTCCCTGGATCAAGAGCTCCAACATCAAAGTCTGGGCATGGCCACTCCATTTGCATGGTAATATCAAAGCCCTACAGTAGCTTTCTGTCTGTGTCTCCAGGTCTGGCTCCTCCCAACGAAGCTTTTACCCTCTCTCCATCCACTGACAATATGGAAGGAAGCGAGATGGAAACACTTAGCCACCAGGCTCTTGACCTTCCCTGCTAATACTTGCATCCCAAACTTGCCCTCAAATATATTTCCTTACTGACTCCCGACACCATTGGGTTGAATTTGTTACCTTTTACTTCCTCAGAGATGTCATAAAGTTAACAGAGATATGCCAAGGGCAATGTGGACTAAAGACTAGGTAACATCGTCAAAGTTTCCTTTGTATGTTTATCCTGCTAAAAATGACAAGGAGGCCTCCTCTGGTCATCATAACTGTCTTCAGTCTTCCCAGAGACTTCTTGTAATATTTTATATTACTTGTCTAGGTCCATTCGTTTCTTCCTTAATTACACGGCATCTCTGATATAGAGTTCATGGAAGGGGGCCAGCATTCCACGCTAACCATATTACTAAACCAGCAGGAATAAGACAAAAGCATAGGATACCCAGAGGTAGCATGTGCAGAGAAAAACAAGCCATAAGAAAAGAAGGACATGAACAAAACCACAGAGCACAAGCCATGGGACGAGTGGAATGCAAGAAAGGAAGTTTCTTGGTTTCACTGAATGAATGAGTCTGGGCAACAGTAAGACCCACCAGCAAATTGAGGACAAAGAAAATATGGCAGAACACGTGTCCTGGAAATAAAAAATGAGGTGAAGGAGTGCATTTTAAAAGTGGAGTCAGTTTTTGGCAAGCACTTGCTTGGGCTCATGTCACACAATGATAAGTACTTCCACATAACTTCACCGATTGAGCTGTTACACTGCAAAGTTTGAACTGCCATATCCAGCACTCAGGTAGATGAGATTAATGCTGACTTAGGCTTTTTTTTTTTTTTTTTTTGCTCACTTTTATTTCATCTTTGAGTCTCCTACAGTGAAGTCAGGTCTTCATCCGTGTCCACAGATGGCCGGTCTGCGAATGGCTGTCACCCCAAGGGATAGAGGGTTGATTTGGTTGGGGCATCAGCTAAGTGAATGATGCCCCTGTGTTCATTTCGCCAAAGGCCTGATGTAGCCAGTGCTTCATCACCACTCACCTGAAGAATCCTTGTCTTTGTCTTAACTCCTTTCTTCCCAAAGGCTGAGCCTCCAGGAAACACTGAGACCTGGAGGAGAGAGCCCTTGACAGAGTCACCGAACCTACCAACTAGTCGCTGTGTACCAGGTTCTGTGTGGGACATTCTGCAGAGAGTACCATTTCATTTCACAGCACTTTGGGAGAGGGGGTTATTATCCACCTTCTACGTAAGAGAGAATCAAGGCCCCCAAATCAAAGACTGGTCCAAGTTCACCCAGAAAATATGGGCCAAAATGTAAAACTAATCCAAATCTTAGATCTATTGGTCTAAGAGCAGGTTCCCCTCTGCCACAGCTGAGAAGTGGAAGAAAGAGATTAGTTCCCATTCATTCCTTCAAACCACATTTGTTGAGTTTCCACCAAAGTCCAGGCTCTTTACTATGTCCTGGGTTTATCCTCAGACCAAACTGATACAGATCCTTCCCTGTAGGGAAGAGCCTTCCCTCTAGGGAAGAGTAAGTAGGGGTTATAGATATGAAACAGAGTCCTTGAAATTAACATATACTTTCATAACATGATATGTGGAACTCAGAAAGAGGATGAGGAAAAGAAAAATAGGGCATGTTGAGAGAGAAAGCCAAGGATCTAACATTATATTCTTATGGGGCCAGGGAAACTAAGACCAGGTCAGTTGTAATGAGGTAGGCAGCTCTCTAGTCTCACCACTTTGGACAGCCAGGGGTACCCCAAAACCTCCATCCTGATATCTCCACCTGTGGCTCTGCCTATTGGCAGAAATTGCTTCAAAAACATTTGTCTATATTTATAAGCTGTTTGTTCTTTGTCAACAAAGGTCCATCTAGCCAAAGCTATGGTTTTTCCAGTGGTCATGTATGGATGTGAGAGTTGGAGTATAAAGAAAGCTGAGTGCTGAAGAATTGATGCTTTTGAACTGTGGTGTTGGAGAAGACTCTTGAGAGTCTCTTGGACTGCAAAGAGATCCAACCAGTACAAATCAGTCCTGGGTGTTCATTGGAAGGACTGATGCTGAAGCTGAAACTCCAATGCTTTGGTCACCTGATGCGAAGAGCTGACTCATTTGAAAAGACCCTGATGCTGGGAAAGATTGAGGGCAGGAGGAGAAGGGGACGACAGAGGATGAGATGGCTGGATGGCATCACCGACTCAGTGAACATGGGTTTGGGTGGACTCTGGGAGTTGGTGATGGACAAGGAGGCCTGGTGTGCTGCAGTTCATGGGGTCACAAAGAGTCAGACATGACTGAGCAACTGAACTGAACTGACTGTTCTTTGTAAATAAAAATGACATTGAGGACTCACCTGCTGGCGCAGTGGATAGGAGTCGGCCTGCCAATGCAGAGGACACGGGTTCAGTCCCTGGTTGGGGAAGATTCCACATGCCACTGCGCAACCAAGCCAGCACACCACAACTACTCTGAGCTCTAGAGCCTGCAAGCTGCAGCTACTGAAGTCCGTGCGCCTGGAGCCTGTGCTCCGCAGTAAGAAGCCACCACAGTGAGACGCCTGCACATCACAGTGAAGAGTAACCCCTGCTGGCCACAACCAGAGAAAGCCCACACAAAGCAAAGGCGATCCAGTGCAGCCAAAAAAAATAATTTTTTCAAAAATGGCATTGAAGCAATGATATTGGAATAATCCAAGGAATTTATTTTTCAGCAAACTTTGCACAGATCTCCTGTGACTATAAGGAACTCTGGACTGAGAGTCAGAAGACATGGTTCAAAGTGTGGCCCCATGACTGATTCCCAAGACCACGTTTTCCACACATCACCTGCCAGCTGTGACAAGGGCGTGGACACTGGAGTAAGGCAGACTGGGTTTCTGGGCCCCATGCTGATGCCTGCTATCCGTGTGGACATCTCTTAATCTCTCTGAGCATAACTATTGCACTACACTGTTTCGTGTAAATGGTCCACACACATCTACCTACTTGACTCGCAATGACTCCAGGAAGGACTGCACTGACTATTAGCCTCTGTCCTTCCAACAAGGGAAAACTCCACTCCACACGCAGGCGATCACGGTGGTCTAGTCGAAGCAAAGCCTGGACTCCCTTACCCAGCCACACCAACATCCCCAAGACTCAACCTCTGTTCGAAACCAGAAGAAAGCCGGGCAGAGCAAGCCTCAGTGCCTGAAGCAGGTCCATTCCAGAGTTCCCCACGTGGGCACAGACATTCCAGGGGCCAGTCTGACTCCAGTGCCGAGGGGGCTCTGAGAGCAGGCAGAGAGGCATGCCAGGGCTGTGCTCCACATAACTCAAGCTCTCTTCACATCATCAGGGCAATCGAGGAAGTCTAAATTGGCCCACAGTACACATGCCCAGAACACCCCATTCAATTCTGAAATGAAGGGCTCTTAAAACTGTGAAGTACTGAATTTGGAAAGGATCGAGGGTTTGGGCACGCACAGTGCAGAACAATCTAATATTATGGGAGCTCTTCAACTACTTTTTTCTATATAAGCACTCCATTTTGGAAGTAACTCAAATAATGCTCTACCACTTTCATCAAACTCATAACTGACTCGAAAATGCAATCATCCAGTACCAAACACTTTCCCCCTCAAAGTCCCCAAACTGGGGGGAAACGAACAAGAAAGGCAGTACTCAATTCTTCAGTACACCTGGAATATCTTCACTTTTCCCCTCCATCTCTTCAAGCATCGTGCATTTTTAACCCCAAGTCTAAATTCTGCCTTTCCACTGCCATTTGATTCAGACTTGCTGACATGCACTAAACGCCTACTGTCAGCCAGCCAATTTTTCATCTGCAAGGTCATTTAATCCTCATAACGACTCTGTAATGGAAGTGGTCTTTATCCCCACTTGACCCCAGAGGAAGCAGGAACTCAGAGAAGCAAAACTGGCTGCAGAATTTCTAAGAAGCTCGGAGAACACAGGAGCTGCTTTCATACTCCTTCAAGTGAGGGAGCACGGGTCGGCCTTGGAGGAACCAAAGAAGAACGGACTTTGCCCAAACGTGGAAGACTTTTATCCAACCATGAATGTGACCGTATTTGGAGATATTGCCATGAAAGAGGAGATGGTGTTAACCTGGGGCCTTTCAGGTGGGCCCTCATTCAATGATTGGTGTTCTTAGAAGAAGGGCAGCTTGGACACATGAACAGATACCAGAGGAGAACGTGCACAGAGCAAAGACCATGGGGGGACACAGCTAGAAGGTGGCCATCTGCAAGCCAAGGAGACCCGATCTGCCAACACCTGTATCTTGCCATTCCAGCCTCCAGAACTGCAGGAAAACAAAGCTTTGTTGTCTAAGCACTCCCAGACTCTGCTATTTCTTATGGCCCAATGCCCCTTCTTTCCTTACAGAGACACTTCACTTATGGGTGCCTGGCTCCCCCTGAAATATGAGAGTGCATTTCATTGGCTTTGCCTGGCGAGGTGGCATCATGGAGGAAGGCTCGTCTCTGACCTTCTCTGGGTCGGTTCCCTGTTTCAGAAGGTTTTATTGCAATTTCCTCAGCATGGACTTAATTGTTTATTGGCATCGCAGCACGGGATGTCAGAATCAGCTAGATAATGCTCATTTTGGGAAACCAATCTGGCCTGATCTACAGAGATGGCCAGGGGAGGAGCTGGTTTTCTCTGCAAGAATATTCTTAGCCTCAGCATCCCAGGTTCACACGGGGCATCTTCAGGAATATAAAAAATAGATCAAGAGATTTATTATTTGGGATCAGGGGGAAAAGAGGAGACTTGCCAAACGCTGAAGATTTCATTTATACATAGTTTAAAATGTTTGTAAATATTTAACAGAAACGTCGAGCAATAAACTCAAATTATTGCGGAGGGCGAGAAAGAACCAGAGAGTAATTTATCAATGAAGAGGAAGGAGTGGATACTGTATTTTACTAGGGCGCACATATCCTGACATACTAATGGAGATTGTGTCAGTTAAGTGTTGACATGCACCGAATCACGGCCCAGTCTAAATGCCTCAGTCATAGCAGGGAGTTAAAAAAGAGAATATTTGAGAATAATGTGAATTAAAAAGGCAAGTTAGTTTAAATTTCTGTTTGGTAGGCCCCCAGGCCTACAAGTCCAATGGGAATAGACTCTAGCTACAGGCTTGATGAATGGCCTTAATGAAGTTGGACAACCCAGAATACATGCATAAAATGATTTTAAATATTGATACGGTGTCATTGTGTGTCTGAAGATATTGAAATGTTCATTCTCCAAGCAAGACAGGTTCCATCTAATTTATTAAAGGTGGAAATGATTATTTACATTGGAAAATGGAATGCATTCCCAGATAGAAGCCAGGGCAATAAAATAATTATTGCATTCAGGGAAACGGAGCCAGTTCATCTGCTGGAAGGAGAAAAATCAAAAAATATGTCCTCATCCCAATATCTTGGAGATTTGGGGCAGCTGTGAAGAAAACAATGGTCATTTCCTTTGGGTTATCATTTTTAGGTTCTTGTGATCTGGGATGCAAATAGATCTTTCTACGAACAGTGAGTGTGGTTTAACGGGTTTCTCTGGACGAGAAGGCCTGATGGGGAGGCGTCTGGTGTATAGTGGGGGCCTCTCCATTCTTTCCAGATGTGTCTATTAGGACATTTCTATGACACTGGCTGGCATCTGCAACCTGCTACGTTGCTTGCTGATGGAAGGAAGAGGCATGGCGTGATCGTGAAAAGCTGAGTTCTGTTGTGATATGAGAGTTTCTGCGGAGAATGCCTCCAGGCAGCTGTCTGCCTCGTGTGTTCGACATTAGGGCTGTGTAGCAAGCCAGGGTAGAAGTGTATTAAAGCTAGCAGGCAGTGCAGAGTCAGCTGGAGGTTCCAAAGTGCTAACTAGGCCGATGAACCCAGGGGCGGACCCAGGTATAAAAATAAAACCACCGCAAGCTAATTTCATTTCCCGCCTATGCATCTTGGCTTGGAACGCTAATTGCCCCTCACTAGATGTGAGGCTCTCACGGGTGGAAAGCCGCACGAGTGCTCTACTCAGGGTCCCATTATTTCCTATTAATCTCCCATCAGTTTCACTCGGGCTGCACTTGTATGACAGGCAGGCCACCCCGTAGCATCTGCAACCCTTTTTGTCACCATCCCATCGCAAAGACCAGATCTGGGCAGCCCAACTACAAAGCATTTGAAAACGATGACAGCAACTTGCAGAGGGCCATGGTCAGGATCCAAGGATTAAGTTAGAATTAGCCACTCATTCATTCATTCATTCAATTCTTAGTGAGCATTTGCTCTTATCTCAGCTTTCCTGTGTGACGTTGGACAAGTTACTCAACTTCTCTGGGCCCCAGTTTCCTCATCTATAACATGGGTGCATGTCAGCAGTTGCATCATAAGGGTGATGTGAGGATCTAAGAACTTAATGTATCAATCTTCCCAACCCAGGAATCAAACCAATGTCTCCCACATTGCAGGCGGATTCTATACCAGCTGAGCCACAAGGGGAGCCCAAGAAGACTGGAGTGGGTAGCCTATCCTTTCTCCAGTGGATCTTCCCTACCCAGGAATTGAACCAGGGTCTCCTGCATTGCAGGCAGATTCTTTACCAACTGAGCTACCAGGGAAGCCCTAATGTATTGAAGGCTCTTTGAACAAGAGTCTAGCAGAGCATCAATGCTCAATAAAGCCGATGTTACTGTTATTCCTGGTCATCTTTATTAGACACTGTCCTGGGCACTGAAGTAGATAGATGATGAAAACAGACCTATCCTCAATGAGCTCACAGTTGTAGAAAGAAAATAAAATATACATCAGCCCGGTGATCACATTTCCATGACTTGAGCCGCAATCACCAGGCTTTGTTCCAGAGGTCCACCTGTGCTATGACCCTTGACCTTGTCAAGATCTTCCTCTGGGCAAAGAATAATGATCTCCTAGCTGAGGAGGTTCCGCCTCAAGGAAGTCAAGTGATGAAGGCACCGCACACGGCAGAAGCAGGAACCCAGACTCTCCTTCTCTGTGCCACATCGAGTTCAGAAGCCAGGAGAAGGGTGTGAGCACCTCGGGGCCCCTGCACATGGTAAGAGCGGGCTAGACTCGGCCCTGGAGGCATGCCCTTGCTTCCCTACTCAGCACTGTCTCCTGTGGGGCCTGGCACTAGGGGTCATTTGTCAACATTTCCAAGGACCAGGGAAAGGGACAGTCAAGGAGGCATTTTCTCCTTGACTAGAGCTTTGGGCAAAGGTCTGTATAGTCAAAGCTATGGGGTTCCCAGTAGTCATACACAGATATGAGAGTTGGATCAAAAAGAAGGCTGAGCACCAAAGAACTGATGCTTTCAAACCATGGTGCTGGAGAAGACTCTTGACAGTCCCTTGAACTGCAAGGAAATCAAACCAGTCCATCCTAAGGGAAATCAACCCCAAATACTCACTGGAAGGACTGATGCTGAAGCTGAAGCTCCAATACTTTGGCCACCTGATGTGAAGAGCCAATTCATTGGAAAAGACCCGGATGCTGGGAAAGATTGAAGGCAAAAGGAGAAGGGGGCAACAGAGGATGTGATGGTTGGATACTATCACTGACCCAAGGGATATAAATTTGAGCAAACTCCAGGAGATAGTGAAGGACAGGGGAGCCTGGCATGCTGCAGTTCATGGGGTTGCAAAGAGTCAGACACGAATTAGCGACTGAACAACAATGAGAGCTTTGGAGGCTAAACTTCCCCAGTGTGCTTAGGGCAGATGCTTTGACAGAATAACTTTGAAACAGCTTTGCAAGGCCAATTGCACAAGGCTTTCTACTCACGGTCTTACTTGCTAATGACAAACACACTTTCACTAAATGCATGGTGGTCCAAGGGCAATGTCCCCCTCTGATTCTGAGTTCTCTGCTTTTAGACATAGAGACCCCAGGGTGCACACTGCATCAGCTTCAGTCTCATCTCCTTTCCACGCTGGCCATGGCCGACTTCTCTCTTCTCAATTCTAAGCAGCTTCACACAAAAATCTCTACCACCGCATCAAAAAAAAAAAAAAATCATGACAGTGGAGAGTACAGTGGCTTCATAATAAAAATCATTACAAAATGAATGATGAAACATCTCTGATGAGGTGAGTTTTCTGGGTGTATGTGTGTGTGTGTGTGCTCAGTCATGTCCTACTCTTTGGGACCCCTGGACTGTAGCCTGCCAGACTCCCCTGTCCATAGAATTTTCCAGGTAAAGATACTAGAGTGGGTTGCCATTTCCTTCTCCAGGGGATCTTCCTGACCCAGGGATCGAACCCAAGTCTCTAGCACCTCCTGCATTGACAGGCAGATTCTTTACCACTGAGTCCCTTGGGAAGCCCTGGGTTTTCTCTACTTTAACTCATTTAACCCTCAGGAAGATATGAAGTGCGTACATGCACATATGATATAGAATTGCCCCCACTCAGTAGATGAGCGACATGGCTAAGATCACTCAGCTCTGCTGTGGCAGAGATGAACTCTAATTAAGTCTGTCTGAATCCAGAGAGAGCCCAGGGACATTCACTCTCTGAGATCTACGGACTTTGAGACGTAAGCCTCAACTGTGCCTTCAAGTGAAAGGATAACTAGGGTGTCCCTCCCTCTCTGGGGGCTTCCCAGGTGGTACTAGTGGTAAAGAACCCACCTTCCAATGCAGGAGTCGTAAGAGACTCGGGTTCACTCCTGGGTCAGGTAGATCCCCTGGAGGAGGGCATGGCAACCCACTCCAGTATTCTTGCCTGGAGAATCCCATGGACAGAAGAGCAAGGCGGGCTGCAGTCCATGGAGTCACAAAGAGTCGGACGCGACTGAAGCAACTTGGCACACAGCACAGCACCCCGTCTCTGGACCTCAGCTCCCCCTGATATACAATTCGGGAGTAGGTCTAACTGTTCTCTCCTAGCCTTCCCAAACCGCAAAGTGCACAGTGTGTGACTATGTATCTGACATGCACTAAGAATGGTTCGCACAGGGGTGAAATGGTTCTGAGGCTGACCTTGAAATCCAGACAGAATTGAGTTAGCAGACACATGACTGAATAAGCGATTCGTCATCTCAGAGCCTAGTTACATCCTCTGGACAATGGCGGTAGCAAGCTTGCCTGTTTCAGCCAGTATCATAGAGCAGCACGAAGATTAAATGAGATACTATTTAATGCTTTACAGCAATGCTGAGGGCAACGATCTACACAGAAGAGATGCTATTTCGTTTTTATGACCAGAAGCTCAAAAAAAAAAATCTGAAACAATCATTGAATACATACAGAGGCTCCATTTCAAGTTACTGCTTCCTCGAGTAATTAAGTTCGTACATCCCTCTTGAAAGAGAGTTGTCCTGCTAATAGATTAAGTGTACTTTCTACTTGCTTCTATTATGTCTACAATAATTATCTCAAATGTTCATGAGGAATTCACAGTGTTGTGCTACTTAGTAATGTGTAAAAATACTTCTTCTATTCAAAAAGTGAAAATAACTCAGCCTCTCAGACTTACAACAGAAAATCCTTTTCTGGCAACTTTTTGGGTTTTCATCTCAGATCGACATACAAACAGGCTACATATTCCCTCTTAAAAAATTTCAAAGAACAGAAAGAATAGAAAATAAATATTAGAAAGAATAGGAAAATGAAGAAAAGACAAGTTTTCTTAAAAAAGGGAGTTTGGATGGTTTTGTGTGGGGTTGTTTGAGGAGTACAAAAAAGGTAACCCTTCCCCTCAAGCTGTGTGAGAGGGCTTTTCCTTGAGCAAGAGAGAAAGAACACCATTCTGGGGGCTTTGATAGGACTCTTGTTCACCTGTTACCACTTACTGGCCAAACTTAAAGGCATATGGTGGATCCAACCTGGTTCCCAAATCAGGAAGCAATTCTTCAAATGGCTCCTTCCTTCAATCATCATTATTCAGAATCTGTTTCATGCCACATATGCTGCGTGGGCTCCCTGGGATAAGATCAAGACTGGTTGCTCACATCAGAAAGAAATAAGGTACTGATGGGAGGAAAGGGAGGGTGGGATGAATTGAGAGACTGAGATGGACATATATGCACTATAATGAAAAAAATGGATAACTAATAGGACCTACTCTGCAGCACAGGGAACTCTACCCAATGCTCTGTGGTGACCTAAATGGAAAGGAAATCCAAAAGGAGGGGATGAATGTATACACATACAGCTGATTCACTTTGCTGTGCAGCAGAAACTAACACAACACTGCAAAGCAACTATACTCCAATAAAAATTCATTTACAAAAATAAAGAAATAGGGGAAAGAGTAACTTTGCCTCAATTGGCCTTACAGAAATCCCAAGTTCTCCGTTTCCTACCATGTGAAAAGTGGAGTTAATGACATCTCATAAGTCTCATAAGACTGTCAAGAGGTCAATAGGAAGCCACATGCAAAAATCTTTGAACCAAACACATGTGCAAAAAGGTTAATTCCCCTTTCCCCATTCTCCTTGCATCGTTTCTGACGTTTAAAGCACTCATCACTTTTTCTCTTATAGCCTCATTTAATGGATTCCTTTCTTATCGTTTAGACTAGATTGACTTCTCGAAGTTCATGCGGTAGTCATTAGAGCTGGCATGCCAGATATTTCCAGCTGTCTGCTTTCCGAGCACAATGCAGGACTGCATTTCCTATGCTCCTCGACGTTGAGTGGGGCTGAGTGACTAATTTTGGCCCATAAAGGGAGCGGAAGTTACGCGCACCTCTTTCTACTGTGGGTGCCAGATCCTTTAGAACTCTTTCTCACAAAATTTGAGGAAGCACTTACTCTCAACCCAGATTCCACGATAAGAAGCTATGGAGTCAGCCCACACAATGACATGAAGATGAGACTTTGGTTTCATAACGTGAAGTCACTCTGACTTCATGTCCAGCTCTTTGGGACCCCATGGGTTGGAGACTGCCAGGCTCCTCCGTCCATGGGATTTTCCAGGCAAGAATACTGGAATGGGTCACCATTTCCTTCTCCAGGGGATCTTCCTGACCCAGGAATCGAACCTGGGTCTCCCACACTGCAGGCAGACTCTTTACCATCTGAGCCACCAGGGAAGCTAAGTCATTTCATAAGTCAGTCACATTTAGAGGATGCTTATGACAGCAAGATAACCTTGTCCGTCCTGACTGACAACTTCCCAGTCATCATCTGGAATCCGACTCAGGTCACGTGCAGGACTGCAATAAACAGTACCTAATGGGCAGAGGGGAAAGCAAGAAGATGAATCCGAATTTCAGAATTTAGAACACGTTTCTAATAAACTGCCAGATGCCAGAGGGATAGGGAAGCCTGGCATGTGGCAGCCCACGGGGTCACAAAGAGTCAGGCATGACTTGGCAACTGAACAAGGATAACAACATAAGAAAAATCCAAACCCTACAGAAAGTTGACCCTACTGGATTCTAGCACTGGGGACACAGCAAGGAAATATACATGATCCTTTAGGGAGAAAAATCAAATTGCAAAGAAGTCAGAATGGCAAAATAATCATTGGAAACATGAAAGGCAATAGAGAAAAAATATATCCAGGGGTTAAGAAGACAACGGAGAAGGCAATGGCACACCACTCCAGTACTCTTGCTTGGAAAATCCCATGGACGGAGGAGCCTGTTAGGCTGCAATCCATGGGGTCGCTAAGAGTCGGACACAACTGAGCGACTTCACTTTCACTTTTCACTTTCATGCATTGGAGAAGGAAATGGCAACCCACTCCAGTGTTCTTACCTGGAGAATCCCAGGGACGGGGGAGCCTGGTGGGCTGCCGTCTATGGGGTTGCACAGAGTCGGACACGACTGAAGTGACTTAGCATAGCATAGCATAAGAAGACAAAATTCACTTCCATGCAGTATTGGATCCGTTCACAACGGACTGGCTGTCACTGCCACATGTAACAGATTTGAGCAAGCAGATAATCATCTCAGCCACGGGGCAGTTCCCTGAAAGGTTATGATGACAAGATTCTTCTTAATGCATCAGAATGACACCCTGGCCCACCCATCAGAAGGGCAGGCTTTCAAATTATGTTTCCAGTATTAGGACAGGAGTTGGGGTAGGGGTCGTCTGCTTCCAGTTTGACACGCTGGCTACCAAAGGCATGACCATAGTCATTTCAATTGGTATCATTTATAGAGAAAGAACTCGCATCGGTGTTCACCTGGATCTCCTAGCTACAGCTCTGAAGAAGTGAGGGCATGGCTTCCGGGGGGATTGGAGGAGGATTGGCTTGCTGGTAACCTGCTGGGGCTCTTGAGCCAGGACCTCTGGTTCAGATCTTGGTGTCATCTCTGAATGGCTATGTGAAGTTCATCTGGTTAAATTATATTTACTTGCTGTGGTTTGCTCATGCAAAAGATGGAGATTCTAATTAACTCATGGAGAGGGATGCTATGAGGATTTAATAAGTAAATGCATGGAAGACAGGCAATTTACACAATAATATATGTAGGAAGTGCTTAATATATGTTAGCTGCTAATGTTGTTATTTTTATATTTATCATCATCACCCTTTCCAAAAATCATCCAGCTGGTAAATAGCAGAGATAGGGTTTAGACCACCCTGTCTCCCAGCAGACTTTGGGAGATCAGGGAAGAAGCGTAGGTTGTAACCTACGTTTGGTTGGCTGCTAAGCTTAGTTGGCTGCTAAGCAACTGAGTGTGCCTGCCTGCTGCATGCCTACTAAGTCACTTTGTCATATCCAACTCTTTACAAACCCATGGACCATAGCCCACAAGACTACTCTGTCCATGGGATTCTCCAGGCAAGAATACTGGAATGGGTTATCATGCCCTTCTCCAGGGGATCTTCCCAACTCAGGAATTGAACCCAAATAAAACCTACATGCTCTGGCCTCTTGACCACCAGGTGGAATCAACTGAGCTAACTGCCTATGGGTTACTGACTTTTCCCCACTCCAGGGCATCATCATAATCTTCATATCTATGGCTGCTCAGGAGCGAGGCTTCCATCATATCCTGGCCAGCCTCTTCATTTCCCCAAGCTCACCAGCCCTAATTAGCTCAAGGAGAGTCATCTGGGTAAGTTGAATATCAAGCTCATCAAGACACACTCTCTCACTCTGATTGTAGGCTCTACAAGGCAGTCATAATGGTTCAATTTCCCTTCAAGAACTTCATTGATTATAGGAGGTAACTGACAAAATAACAGGGAAAGAAGGTTGTTTGGGGTGTTCTTTTCTTTCTCTCTCTCTCTCTTTAAGTGATTGCAAGGAAATGAAAGGAAAACTACCTGTAGTTTGTCATACATACCATCACCTTCCTTCCATACTGTCTGTTCAGAGTTAATATACTGCCACTGGAAGCTCAGAAGCCCCACAGATTGGTGAGAGATCAGTGAGAGTTTCTGAAGAGCAAGCTGTAAATGTTGGAAAATCTGTGCATATCATTCCAATTTGTAATTTGCTGAAGAATCAAAAATTTACTGAGAAAAGTTGGAAACTTTCCCCATTAACTTACCTGACACCATTTTCCTATTGACATCAAAAAAACAGCTCCATTGATCAGTTCCTAGTGATTGGACTTGGGGATTTGCACTCAGTGTGAATCATTGATTGGAATGGCAATTTCTATTGACTTAAAAAGGCTTTGGGCCCTGATTGGGAGCCCACCAAATGAGAAAGTATCCACTTTCATTCATCTAAAAATCAATGCTCAGTCACCATTCTCCAAGAAGTCCCACCTAATCACTTGATGAAAAGTTCCAAACTTTCCAAGAAGCTTTTCAACACCACGGCAAGAATAATATGAGGCAAAGTTGGTGTTTCATACTATCACCGTAACTCCTTGGCCTGGGATGTTCTTTTACGTTGTCCCCTAAAAAAGTCCTCTCTTTCATAGCCCAGTTTTCAGCATTGATGATGAAACTTAATCTTTTTGAAAATAGAAGCTAGAGCAATCTGGTGTTTCTAGTCATGCCAAATTACGGGCTCCACTGAATGGCTTTCATTCCATTCATTTATTCAATAATTCTTTCTTTTCTCATCTACTATATGCCAAGCAGTGTTCTACAAATTGGAGCTACATTGGTGAACACAATAGCTAAGAGTAAGAGTTTACATACATACAGCCTAGAAGGGGAGACAGACAATGAAGAAGTAATCAAACAAATTATGCTGCTGCTGCCACTAAGTCGCTTCAGTCGTGTCCGACTCTGTGCGACCCCATGGACGGCAGCCCACCAGGCTCCCCCATCCCTGGGATTCTCCAGGCAAGAACACTAGAGTGGGTTGCCATTTACTTCTCCAATGCATGAAAGTGAAAAGATAAAGTGAAGTCACTCAGTCGTGTCCAACTCTTAGCGACCCCATGGACTGCAGGCTACCAGGCTCCTCCATCCATGGGATTTTCCAGGCAAGAGTACTGGAGTGGGGTGCCAGTGCCTTCTCCAAAACAAATTATGAAGATTATTCAAATGGTAATAATGCAATAAAATAATAAAAGAGCACAATGGGACAGAGACGTGCACGGCATTATCTTAGGCTGGGTCATAGGGAAGGGGAAATTCTACTGACCTCAGCAATCCCACATTTACCCAATCCTCCTTTTACCACTGCTCCCTCTTTATTATCCCATAGCTTGGTTCTGAGATCAACAAAGACATCTGTGTATCCATTTTTTGAAAAAGAAACTCTATCTGGGGCAAGCAGATCAGGCCACAAAGAAAGGAATTATAAGCTACTCTTGGCTTGAGATTCCATCAAGCCATCTTAAGCTATCTTCCTTCTCTGCATGAACACATTTGAATCAACTGTGTGTATGTACAGAAATTTCAGAAAAATATCTATCTCTGTTTCATCGACTACACTAAAGCCTTTGACTGTGTAGATCATAACAAACTGTGGGAAGCTCTTAGAGAGTCTGGAATACCCGACCATCTTACCTGTCTCCCGAGAAACCTGTATCCGGGTCAAGAAGCAACAGTTAGAACCCTGTATGGAACAATTGATTGGTTCAAGATCGAGAAAAGAGAATGACAGGGCTGTCTGCTGTCACCCTGTTTGTTTAACCGATATGCCGAGCACATCATGAGAAATGCCAGGCTGGATGAGTTATAAGCCAGAATCAAGATAGGCGGGAGAAACATCAACAACCTCAGATATGTGGATGATATCACTCTAATGGCAGAAAGCAAAGAGGAACTAAAGAGCTTCTTGATGAGTGTGAAGGAGAGTAAAAGAGTTGGCTTAAGACTAAAAATTTAAAAAAACTAAGATAATGGCATAAAGCCCCTTTACTGCATGGCAAATAGAAGGGGAAAAGGAGAAGTCGTGACGGATTTCCTCTTCTTGGGCTCCAAAATCACTATGGACGGTGACTGCAGCCATGAAATTGAAGATGATTGCTTCTTGGTAGGAAAGCTATGACAAACCTAGACAGTGTGTTTCAAAGCCAATACATTATTCTGATGACAAAAGTCCATATACACAAGGCTATGGTCTTTCCAGTAGTCATGTACCCATGTGAGAGTTGGACCACAAAGAAGGCAGAACACCAAAGTATTGATGCCTTCAAACTGTGGTGCTGGAAAAGACTCTTGAAAGCCCCTTGGAGAGCAAGGAGATTAAACCAGTTGATCTCAAGGGAGATCAACCCTGAATATTCACTGAAAGGACTGATGCTGAAGCTGAAGCTCAAGTATTTTGGTCATTTGATGTGAACAGAAGATTCATTGGAAAAGTCCCTGATGTTGGGAAAGATTGAGAGCAGAAGAAGAGGGTGTCAGAGGATGAGATGGTTGGACCGCATCACAAATGCAATGAACTTGGGCAAACTCCAGGAAATGGAAAGGGACAGGGAGGCCTGGCGTGCTGCAGTCCATGGGGTCGCAAAGAGTCCGACATTACTGGACAACTGAACAGCAACAACAACACGTACAGGCTCAGTCATATCCAACCCTGTGACCACCTGAGCTGTAGCCCACCAGGCTCCTCTGTCCATGGGATTTCCCAGACAAGAATACTGGAGTGGGTTGCCATTTCCTTCCCCATGGGATCTTCCCGACCCAGGGACTGAACTCGCAACTCTTATGTCTCCTGCATTGGCAAGTGGGTTCTTTGCGACTAGTGCCACCTGGGAAGCCAGGGATGACAGCTATATAATGATGAGTAATTATTTCAGGAGGAAGTTGCAACAGTCATGAGAGGAAGGTGATAAAACCCAGGGGGAAGACTAGCAATGAGCCGTCTACACTATGGTATCATGGAAGCTCTGAGGCCTTGGACCTGGTTCTCAACAATGGATTTGAAGATTTGGTAAGGAGAGAAAAGGCATTCTGGGGACAGGAACAGCTCATGCAGATATTGAGAGCTAGGAAAGCGTGAAACTGGAGAGACGTCTAGTGAAGCAGGAAGGAAGAGGGGAACATCAAGCTGTAAAGAACCACTGAGGTCACATTGTAGAGGGCCCCCAAGGCCACGTAAAGAGCTCACGCTGCCCTGACAAAGAGAGCTGGCTCCAAGCAAGTAAGAGAAATTCAGGGTTAACTTTGTGCTAATTTTCCACAAGCCTCAGTGTCTTTGCTTCTAAACAGGGAGTAAGTCCAGATCTTCTCTCATAGGCTGGAGTAGAGGATTTAGTGAAATGATGCAAGTAAAGACCTAACACAGTGCCTGGCATCCCCCAGGCACCCATTCCTGAGACATGTGCTGGGACTCGGATGAAGCTGACCTGGGAGGATATGAGTCTGGAGCCGCTGGGTAACATCTCTCCCACACAAGCCTGGCAGAGGACAATGGCGATGCATGGCAGCCCAGTGCTTGGGGGAGGAAAGACATTCCAGCTGCCATCGCTTGAGTACCTGGTTCCACTGTACCTGAAGCTGTAGAATGAGAGTCTTCAGTTTTAAGAGACATTGTATTGTGCTCATTTGCCCAGCTGTGTCTGACTCTTTGTGACCCCATGGACTGTAGCCTGCCAGGCACCTCTGTCCACGGGATTCTCCAGGCAAGAATAGTGGAGTGAATTGCCATCCCTTCCTCCTGGGGATCTTCCTAATCTGGGAATTGAACCCAGGTCTTCCGCATTGCAGGCACATTCTTACCATCTGAGCCACCAGGGAAGCCCAAGAATACTGGAGTGGGTAGCCATTCCCTTCTCCAGGGGATCTTCCCAACCCAGGAATCGAACTGGGGTTTCCTGTATTGCAGGCAGTTTCTTTACCAACTGAGCTACCAGGGAAGCCCGTAAGAGCCACTAACCTCCATCTTTTGCATACACCAATATAAATTGATTTTCAGCTGCTTGTTACTGAAGATCTTAAATAACAGAAATGTAGTCACTTTTCTCATGTGGGATCTTGAGGTCAGCTTCCTCACAAATGCAACTATCCTCACTAACTGATGTGAAAGTGATCAAAGAGAAACTGAACTCTGGGTAGAAGCTTTGGAGGCAGGGTTGCAGCATGACTTTCGTGGTCCTTGTGGTACTTTTGCATTTGTGTGCTTCTTCTTCTATAAAATTGTTAAAAAGTATATTTTGTATCATTTAGGCATAAATTTATATTTTGCATTTTTAAAATAATTTTATATTTTATAGTCAGTATAAGATTCATATAATACAAAATGAATTATTACATTTGTTTTTAATATGTTTACATTTTCCTTCCAATTATCCAGGAAATGAAAATTAAAATATTCTTGTGGGCCCCTAAACATATTGTGGGATCCCCTGGTGGCTCAAATGGTAAAGAATCTGCCTGCAATGCAGGAGACCCGGGTTTAATCCTTAGGTTGGGAAGATCCCCTGGAGAAGGGAATGGCAACCCACTCCAGTATTCTTGCCTGGAGAATCTCCATGGACAAAGAAGCCTGGTGGGTTACAGTCACTGGGGTGGCAAAGAGTCAGACATGATCAAGCAACTAACACTTTCAAACATACTGTGGCCCCCAGGCATGTACTCAGGCACTGTGCCCAAACTGTTTCACAGGGGTGTCAGCCCTGTTAGAAGCTTCCACTTGGCTCATCTTGAAGACTGAATTAGTGGAAGACAGCAATTTTCATCATCTTTCACTGCTATAGCCCACTTGTATGATCAGGTCTCATTCCTGAGTACATGGATCTTAGTTTTTATACCCAAGATCACCTTTCAACATTGATTCTACAACCCACTGAAGGCCTGGGGTTCATACCCAATTCTGCTGCTACCAAGCAATATAATCCTTGGCCCTGCCAAGAACCCCACCCTTTCAGAACCTCATCATTTATAAAAATGAAGGGATCTCCAACATCTCTTCCCAGAAGCCATAAATATCATCACTGTTTCTCATTTCCACTTTCATCTCCTACAATTCCCTCAGGCCAGTGTGTATTCAGCCCCTTGCACACCCACCAATGAATACATTTGTCTATTCCCTTCTTAAAAATGTACAAATGATCAGAGAATGCATGAAAATAAAACAAGAAAAGAAGAAAAACGTCTGTGACTTGAGCAAGAAAGAGTTCCATGAATCCTTGGAACCTTCTAATAACAGAAAGGTTGTGTAAGCAAGGTTAGACAAAAAATATGTCTAACCTTCCTTACACAGCTTCCACCTTGCTTATCATATGTTGATTGTAATTCCCCTGGGCAAGCAAGCGATCTGCAATTTCTAAAGTGCCTTCTAAATTATCAGTAATCAAGAAATGCCAAGTAATCACGATCTTCACATGCTTATTGAGGGTCATTCTGAAATTGGACGTCAGAGCCTCCTGTCTTAAAGAGCCACAGCTCCTTGGTTAAATGCTTAAATTGATGTGTGAGGTTACCACGGATGCCCGCCCCCTGTACATTACCATTATTATTATTTTGTGTTTCCCTAATACTTTCATTGAAAGATAATCATGTTATGAATATTAACTTTTATAGGCTGCATTTGTAACTGCTTATGTGTAAAGAAGCAGCACTTTCTGAAATCAAAATGACACTAATAATTTAGTCAATTTACTTTTTTCCATCTCCGTGTTTACAGTCATGTTATTTGGTTACTGCACGCTCTGAATTTTGATATAGTCATCCTGGTAATAAACCGGGTTTTGTTCTTTGTATCTAAAGACATATTTTTCTCATAGAACACGGTTGGTTTAAATTCATTCATTCAATAATTATTTTTGAGTGCCTACTAGGTGCCCAATTCTGTTTGGTACATGGGACAGACTCTGTTTTAACAGAAAAAGAGGAGGGAAATAAGCTTAGATACCACCACTTAGAGATGAGGCACCATCTCTATAGGGATCAACACAGGGCATTCTCAGTGCTCCACGTGGGAACACCTGATCAATTCTGGAGCTTAGGGAGTATTTCCTAAATTTGAAAGCTTGAGAAAAGTGGAACTAGAGAAATAGTATTTTATCAAGACATTTTTCGAGATACACAGAACATTCACACCCAGAAGGGTAGCCATTATCATTGAAAAAAAAAAAAAAAACAGAAAATAACAAATGTTGGCAAGGATGTAAAGAAATTTGAACTCTCTTACTTCTGGTGGGAATGCAAAATGGCATATCCTTAAAAAAAATTTAAATATAGAATTAGCATACGATCCAGCAATTCTACTCCTTGGTAGTACCAAAATGCAGAGATTCAAACAGATTATTTGTACTTCTGTGTCCATAACAAGCATGATCACAACAGTCAAAAGAGGGAAGCAGCCCACGTGGCCACTAACAGATGAGTCAACTGTAGAGCCTACATACAATGAAATAGTTTAGCTCAGTTCAGTTCAGTTCAGTTGCTCAGTTGTGTCTGACTCTTTGCGACCCCATGAACCGCAGCACGCCAGGCCTCCCTGTCCATCACCAACTCCCGGAGTCCACCCAAACCCATGTACATCGAGTCAGTGATGCCATCCAGCCATCTCATCCTCTGTCATCCCCTTCTCCTACTGCCCTCAATCTTTCCCAGCATCAGAGTCTTTTCAAATGAGTCAGCTCTTCGCATCAGGTGGCCAAAGTATTGGAGTTTCAGCTTCAGCATCAGTCCTTCCAATGAATACCCAGGACTAGTACTCAGCCTTAAAAAGGAAGGAGATTATGGCACATGCTACCATGTGGATGAACCCTAAGGACATTATATAAAGTGCAATAACCCAGCCACAAAAAGGACCTTCATTTTTTTTAATTAATTTATTTATTTTAATTGGAGGCTAATTACTTTACAATATTGTACTACCTCTCGCTGAAGTTTTTTGTGGTATCAAAAAAGAATACCCCACATTATTTGAAAAAATGATCATATTACTTCATTTTCTAACACATATATGTGAGACACTAGAGTTTTTCCATATACTTCAAACAAACCAACATATTTCAGTGGGCTTCCCTGGTGGCTCAGAGGGTAAAGTGCCTGCCTGCAATGCAGGAGACCTGGATTCGATCCCTAGGTCAGGAAGTTCCCCTGGAGAAGGAAATGGCAACCCACTCCAGTATTCTTGCCTGGAGAATCCCATGGATGGAAGAGCCTGGTGGGCTACAGTCCATGGGGTCGCACAGAGTCAGACATGACTGAGTGAGCTCACTTCACTTCACTTCAATGAAGAATGCATGTATTCTGAAATTTACTCATTTGGCTCAATATTCATTCTGAAATCTATTCATTTTAGAGCATATAACTAGCTAGCCTACTTTCACTGCACCATAATATTCCATTGTAATAAACCTCAATATGAAATTGAGTATTTAGGTTGTTTCTGATTTTTTTTTTTTACTACACAAAATGTTTCTGTGAACATTTGCTATACCTGTCTTGGTAGGCATATTTTTCTCTGATTTTCTTTCTAGAAGTAGATTTGTTCATTTCTAGTAATAAGAGACCCTTTACCTCTACTAATACTGCTAAGTCACTTCAGTCGAGTCTGACTCTGCGACCCCATAGACGGCAGCCCACCGGGCTCCCCTGTCCCTGGGATTCTCTGGGCAAGAACACTGGAGTGGGTCGCCATTTCCTTCTCCAGTGCATGAAAGTGAAAAGTGAAAGTGAAGGCACTCAGTCGTGTCCGACTCTGTGTGACCCCATAGACGGCAGCCCACCAGGCTCCCCTGTCCACGGGATTTTACAGGCAAGAGTACTGGAGTGGGGTGCCATTGCTTTTTCCATCTACTAATACTAGTAAGAGCTAATTCTTATTGAACACTTAATTGTCAAGTCCTTTTCTAACAGCATTACATATACTAATTCATGTAATTATTGAAAGACATTAGTTTCATTTCACACAGGAGAAGAGTGAAACAGAGAGATTTAATAGCTTATTCAAGTTCATTCAGTTAAAGGGAGGTAGAAACAAGAGTGATTTCTCTCAGCTAGACTCTGGAACCCATGTTTCTAACCACACTCTTCAAAAGCTGGCAGTGAAGTGATGAAGGAACTAAACATTACCACTAGAACACAATACTAATAAATGCTGCAGGCCAGATCTACAGATAAATGCCAAAGTGAATGGGCAAAGCTTTGAGGAAAAACAGATTATTTTGATAGTCTCCAAGTATCTCCCTCATAAATTTCCTAATCACTGTGGTGGTGTTAACAAATAACTACAAATTCTTTCATATCCCTCCCTCCAAGAGGCAGAGCTTAATATACCTCTCCTAAATGTGGACTAGACTTGGTAACTTGATTCTGATGAACAGAGCATGGAAAAATGAAAAGGGTAACTCTGTAAAAGAGAAACCTGGAAAACACCACATTTGTGGAGGGATCCAGGTTATCCCCAGTAATAAGTCTTGTGGCCCCATCACGATGAAACAAGGACACATCACCCCTGTGGTGCCTTCTCCAACATCCAAACCAACGAGGACCTGCTGTTTAGCACAGGGACCTCTGCTCCATATCCTGCAATAACCTGAATGGGGAAAGGATTCAAAGAGGATATATGTTTAATTGAATCATTCTGCTCAACACCTGACACTACGCAACATTGGAAATCACCTATACTACAACATAAAATAACATAAAAATCAAAACATTTTGAACACAAGGGCATATCACCTCTGTGACGCCCCTCCCCAACATCCACACCTTCAGGTGATCTGTGAGAAAACACGGGACAAACTTAAATTGAGGCTTATTTTACAGAACACTTGACAACTCTGCAAAAGCGTCAAGGTCAAGAAAAGATCTTTAAAAAAAAAAAAAAAGGTCACTGATTAGAGGAAGCCAAGGAGACCCCGTACAGACTAATCTGAATCCTGAAACAGAAAAGGAGCGACACTGGGGAAATCCAAATCCAGTCTACAATGTTAGTTAATAGTATTGCACCCAAGTTGGTTTCCTGGTTTTGATCAGTGTTCTGTGGTTACGTAAGCTGTGAGCATCAGAGGAAACTGGTTGAACGGTGCAAGGGACACATGTATTCCCTTTGCAAATTCTCTGTGAATCTGAAAATCTGACATTATTACCAGAGGTGAGGGTGGAGGGAGGAGGGACTGGAGGAAGGTGGTCAAAAAGGTACCGATGTCCAGCTATAAGGTAAATTCATTCTAGGAATGAGAAATGTAACTAACCCTGCTCTGTGCTATGCACGAAAGTTGTTAAGAGAGTAAATCCCAAGTTTTCATCGCAAGGAAAATAATTTTGTCTACGTCTTTAACTTTGTGTCTATAGGAGATGATGGATATTCACTAAACTTACTGTGATAATCATTTCCTAATGTATGGAAGTCAAATCACTATAATGTACACCTCTAAACTTATACAGTGATGTATGTCAATTACATCTCAATAAAAATGGAAGGAAAACAAACAAAAAAAAGAAAGCTAAGGGGAAAAAAAAACGGTAACACCCAGCAACGCATTCCTTTCTCATTCAGAGTAAAACCACCAAAGAGCTCCTCCAGAAGGGTCCCATGCGATCTGCCCTGATCTGCCTCCCTCCACAGCCCAGTGGGCTTCCCAGGTGACGCAGTGGTAAAGAATCCTCCTGCCAATGCAGGAGACGGAAGAGATGCAGGTTCAATCCCTGGGCTGGGAGGATCCCCTGTAGAAGGCAATGGCAACCTGCTCCAGTATTCTTGCCTGAAAAAAAAAAATCCCATGGACAGAGGAGCCTTGCAGGCTACAGTCCATGGGGTCGCAAAGAGTCAGACCCGACTGAGCAAGTGCGAGGATCCACAGCACAGCTCCCTCGGATGCCCTCCACCCACCTCACTGTTCTGGAACCTGCTTCTGTCTTAGGTTCTTTGCACCTGAAGTTGGCTCCGCCCAGGATGCTCCTCCACAGGTATCACCATGGCCACAAGTTTCCGTTTTTCCGAGTCTTTGCTCAAAGGCAACTTCCTCAGTGTGGCCCCACCGACCATTTGGATTGCAGCTGATTCCTCCTCCAGCCACTCCAGTGTTCCCTCGTTCTGCTAGCTTTCCCTATCAGGCATCAGCTCCCCTCTCCCTGTGTCATCTCCTTAATGAGTGCGGTTACTGTCAATTGTCTGCGTCCCCACCAGAATGTTGTCAGTCCCATGAGGGCTGCGATTTCAGTTTTATCCACTCTTGCATCCACTGTGCCAGGAACATGGGACAGCTAACTTTGTTAATAAGCTTACCTATATCATTCCTAGGCTTCCCAGGCAGCACAGTGGCAAAGAATCTGCCTGCCAATGCAGGAGACACAAGAGACTCAGGTTTGATCCCTGGGTCAGGAAGATCCCCTGCAGTAGGAAATGGAAACTCCAGTATTCTTGCCAGGAAAATTCCTTGAACAGAGGACACTGGTTAGCTACTGTTCATGGGGTCGCAAAGAGTCAGACATGACTGAGTGACTAACCAGATATCATTCCCAGTATGTAACTTATTTACTGTCAGCATGCCTGTGCCTAGGAGTTCACCAAGTGATGGAGAGGGTGAAGACCTTTCCCGCAGAGAGAACATGAGCAAAGGGTCCTGAAGAGTTCCCCAGGCCTGGAGGGAAGAGATGGGGAGAAGCCCCAACACATCAGCACAGGGATGGCAATGAACTCTGCTCCATACCAGGGTGTCATGTGCCTAGAAAGGCAGAAATAGAAAAGGAAACCTGCTTCGAAGGCAATGTGTAAGCCAAGCTGAAAGTTAGCAAAGATTTAGGGAAGCTCCTTTCTAAGCACCTTCAAAATTCCCAGAGGGCTTTTCTTATGTGGTAGGTATTACAATGAAAAAAGACCCAGACGTGACAAGAGACACATGGGTAAAGACAGCTATTAAAGCAAGAATGATTGATTTCATAACATTCCAAGGTAGCACTCTTTAACTCCAGATACAGCCACCTCTCAATGGCGGCCTCCCTCATTTGCATATGTAATTGACAGCTTGTTAACAGCTCATTAAGATCACTGAAAACCATGTGACAACTACAAACGGGTGTGCTTAAATGGGGACAGAATCTGTGAATTGCATGATGCTGAGAACTCAATCAGATCCCAGATTACAGGTCAGAAAACAAGTTGATCCACTCTGACAGTGAAAAAAGAGGAACATCCACTAACTTTCTTTTTTTAGAACTTTATTCAACAGCCCTGTTGTCCACAGGGTAATAAAGAAAAGCCCCAGTCGTGGTGATTTTCAGGGCTCAGCTCTACCAGATGCAATGATGTGAGTACCAGTTTAATATAAACACCTAACAGCAGATCATTTCCGTTTCTAAAAACACCCGTTAAACTGCTTATGCAGTTTTAAAATTTGTTCTTAAAATTCACCTTTTTCATAAACACAAGTCATTTAGACACTGCAATCTAATATTCTGCAAGTGAGAAAAATGTAAAGTGTAATTTGATTTTAGCCTATAAAAAGGAGATAAGTTTCCTGATTTGCACACAGTTGCCATCGGTAAATTTGGAAGCTGTATTTTTTTTTTAAAGAACATTTGAATATAAATAGTGCAAATAATTGTTACATCAGCAAATCTCTTCTGAGCTTCAGACCCTGTACAAAAACCTTCTTTTGCAAACTGTTTCCCTGGATGGAACAACAAGTTTAAAGGCCAGCTGTGTACAAGTTCATTTGGTACCTGTAAGCCCAGCTCATCTATGTAAGTAAGCTATAGTATGTAAGCTAAGCTCATCTATGACCAAGGGTATACCCTCCACAACCGTAAAGCCTCCTTTTCTTCTTTCTCAGTTCAGTTCAGTTCAGTCGCTCAATCGTGTCCAACTCTTTTCGACCCCATGAATTGCAGCACGCCAGGCCTCCCTGTCCATCGCCAACTCCCGGAGTTCACTCAGACTCACGTCCATCGAGTCAGTGATGCCATCCAGCCATCTCATCCTCTGTCGTCCCCTTCTCCTCCTGCCCCAAATCCCTCCCAGTATCAGAGTCTTTTCCAATGAGTCAACTCTTCGCATGAGGTGGCCAAAGTACTGGAGTTTCTTCTTTCTACCTTCATCTAAAAGTTGCAAATGGATGGTGACTATGGACTGAGGGTTCCAGCAAATACTGTCCCATGCTCAGCCTTGGGATTCTGAAACCATCCACAGGGTTGCAGGTCAACCTGGTCCACCATGCTTCCCAGCTCTCACCAATTTGACCAAACCCACTCTACACCAGCTCCTGCCAACCCACCCCTGTGCCTTTAGGTCAAGTGGACTTCCTTACCTGGTCCGTTCCCCTACCCTCTGTCCTTGTGGGGTGGCCAGTTCCTCCTCATCTGATCAGGTTCAGTCCCAGGGGCTCTGTTAAGTCAATGGGGACAAGTAGAAAAAGCACAGAAGCAGTATTTAAGGGGACTCAAGGTCAGCCACCCAGGGACTGGGCTTCACTGCTTACTAGCAAAGTGTTCCACCCTGTGTTAGATATTTAACCTCAGATGATCTCAGTTTCTTCCCCTATACAATACGAATGATGCTTAGAAATCTTGGCCATGTCAGTTAATGGAGCTAAAGCCACGGTACAGGATAATATTTTGACAAGAACAAGAATTGATGCTGATCACTGATGTTGGCATTAAGTCCATGCTAGACCTATCAATCTGTTAGACTGACCACTTGACCTAAGAAATCCAGAGGCTGAACAAAGACATCTGTCATGACCTAACAAGAAGAGATGAACTCTGCTCATCCCCAAAGTCTGAAAGGAGGACGAAAGAGATTATGGTGGTGGTAGAGGCTGAAACCAGAAGTCTATGATATGGGGCAAGCTTGAAGAAACCATTCATGGAGACTTTCTGCATCACAGATTTCAGGGAAGCAGAAACCATGACTAAGCAGAGGCCATGAGTTGGAGAGAAGCCACGACGTGGAGGGAACAGAGGCCGGTGGGCATAGCAGGAAGTGGATAAACAGGTTGCCAGCAGCAGAGACCTCTCTTTCCCCACGGGGGCCTGCTGTCTGTCTGGTCTAGTCAGGGTTTGGCAAAACTTCTAAACAGATCCAGAAAGTTAACACCTGGGGCGCTGCAGCCCACATGATCTCTGTTGCAACTCTTCAGCTCTGTCTCTGTAGACAATACAGCCATTCTTAAAAGCATGGCTGTCTTCCAGCACACCTATTTACAAAACCAGGTGAGGGGGCATAGTTTGCTGACCCCTGCTTTAGTCCACTCCATGGCACAATGATTCTGTCCTTCCGTGCTCTCTCCAGGCCACCATAGGACATCTATTGATTGGTTCATGATCACCTAAGGGCCTAGTTCCAGCACTTTCTTTACCCTCCACCAGGAAAAATTCTATAGATCTTCAGGAGGTAAGTGCTTAACACAGAAATTGACAGTAAATTTTTGTTTGGAGATTATTAAGAACATCTAAATTTGCATGCACACCACTCACACACACACACGCACGTACCCCAAAATATCTTTGGATATCACTCTGTCAGTGTTCAACATTTTTTTTTCCCCGTATTTCTCAACTAGCCCAGTCATAAGCAACATTTGAAGGCAGTAGCACAATTTGCAAAGTAATAACAGCAAGGACGAAAAGCAAAATATATTTTTTATTACCAGCCTAGGTAGCCAAGGAATTGCTATTTTAATAATCTTTAATGATCTTTCCAGGGAATTCTTAAATATATGAAAGCTTGCGAATCACTTGGCTGCACACTGATAACCCTGGGGAATTTTCAAAAAGCACTAATGACCCTGATGCTGGGGAGACTGAAGGCAGGAGAAGAAGGGACAACAGAGGATGAGATGGTTGGATGGCATCACTGACTCAATGGACGTGAGTTTGAGCAAGCTCCAGGAGATGGCGAAGGACAGGGAAGCCTGGCATGCTGCAGTCCGTGGGGTCAAAGAGAGTCAGACACGGTTGAGCAACTGAACAATAACCATGTCTGGGTTAGGGTTACCAGGGTTAATGAGAAAAACAGGATGCCTGGTTACATTTGATTTACAGATAAGCAGCATATACTTTTTTCATAAGCAAAATTTTAGTAAGTGTGAGCAAGCATTGTATTCTCTCTAGCACCCTTAATCTGAGTCTGCCCTCAAGGACTGGAGAAGGAAATGGCAATCCACTCCAGTACTCTTGCCTGGAGAATCCCATGGACAGAGTAACCTGGCAGGCTACAGCCTGTGAGGTCACCAGAGTCGGACACAACTTAGCGACTAAACTTCTACAGCTAAAATTCACGTTGGAGAAGAAAATGGCAACCCACTCCAGTATTCTTGCCTAGAGAATTCCATGGACAGAGGAGCCTGGCGGGCTGCAGTCCATGGGGTCACAGAGAGTTGGACATGACTGAGTGACTAACACCCACACATACATGCACACCCTCAAGGATTTCCATTTCTTTGGTCTGAATGCAGCCTAGTTTAAAGCTGATGTGTAGCCAAAGCTGAGAAGCGGTGGCCTGAGAAGCGGGCCTCTTTCCTTCTTCAAGTCTTTCATTGGTAACTGTTTCACCTGGATTCACGCTCTGAGATTACTGAAGAAGCAAGCAGTGGAGAAGGTCAATCTTTGCTCCACCCTGGAGCAAAGACTGTAGCTACCGAAAATGGGATTGTACCACCCAATACAAACCCACTGTGAAGCTGTCCCGACTTCATTTGTCCCTCAGGTCTGTTCACGTTGCCACCATTTTCTTCAGGATGGAAAAGCAAACCCCTGCTCCCACAATATCTAAGAAATCAAAGGTGGTCAAATACGAGTGCCATGGCTCCCAAGGCAGGAAATGGAGTGTTTTGGGAGGAAGGGTGTGGACAAATATGAATGGGGTGCTGTGATTTGAAATCTTTTGGTTTGTTTGCCTGTTTTTTAAGAGTTACATGGACACCTGGACTCATAAGTCAAATCAGAGATCAGCAGTGAACAAAAAGTCTAAAACAGAGCTCCCCGCAACGGCAGAACTGGCTGTTTCACACGAGGTCTCTGCCTTAAGGATTCTCCAGTGGCCAGTACTGAGTCCAAGTTGAAGGTTCCCCTTCTTAGAGTCATGAGCTTGGACAAACTTGTGACTCTGTTGAAAAACACTAAGAGGTGTTCACTCTTGACAATGGAGAATTTTCTCCCTTTGTCCAGAAGTCTGTGCTTCACAAGGATACAGAATAAAATTCTAGTTTGTAACTATCAGAAGAGGGCTTTAATAAATTCTGAAAAACTAATAGTACCCATGGACCTTTCTATACAGGGATCAATTTTAGCTTGGATCAATCTTAAAGTTAATATCTTTTCTTCTGTGTTTTAATTCTTTGTGTCCCATTCTTTATCCCCTCCCCTTATTTAAATTCCTTTAAAAATCAATATACTAATTTTATTCTCCTTTTCAGAATGTGCTAGGATTCCTACTTCTTGAGGTGCTCATCCTCCAGTTTGATGTATCTGCTTACTTTCTTTTCCAGTGTCTTCTTTCCTGATGGAATTTTGTTATTTTTTTTTAATTGAGCTTATTTTCAGCATAGATTTGGTTTGCTATTGCTGTCTTTTTAAATCTATGGGAATTCCATGAGCCCAAGTTTCAGAATGTGTTCTTTGAGAACTTTTTACATTTGCTTTCACTGGGACTCCAGAGTCATACCTAGGTTTCTGGACACAGGATTCCTACATCAGCAGGATGTAGATGTTCACTTGGACCCTACTCCCATGCTGCATACAGGTTGCAGCTTCAATTTCTCATAAAAACCTATTTTATTTTATTTATTTATTTTTTGCTACCCAGAGGCCCAAGTAGAAGGCATGCTTTCTTGCTGCTTCTCTTGGTCTATCAGATCTTTTGAATGTGTATGTTTTATAGTGGGAGTCAACTGATCTCCCACCACATATAGACTCAAAGCTACATCTGCTGTCCAAGTGCAGGCCAGAAAATCACTAGACCCAAAGACCTGTGATAAATACTCCTGAGGACACTACAGGATCATTATCATTAAACCGAACTCTCATTTCAAATACATAGGTATTCCTTTCCTTTGGAATTCATGTATATATTTTAAAATATTACTACATTTCCCCAAGATTTCTATGTGTTTGACCAGGGAGGCAATGTGCTTTGTTTCAGTCTGCCACATTGTTAAAATCAGACATCTGAATGCTACTCTTGCAACCAAAGAGCCAGACACTGAGTTCTTTCCAGAAGCAGTTGGCAGCAAAACAAAGGTTATGAAGGAGGAGTCTAGGTTTAGATCAATAAAATGTAAGGAGCAGTAGCCATCTTTTGCAGAGATATTCAAAAGCAACTCAGACAAATCGAAGCATGGAGAAGACAACCCTAAAAAGCTCCGGGCATTTTGTAGTTATAAGAAATCATTCATGACAACTCATCAATATCTATGTCTGCTTAACAAACTATCTCCAAATTCCATGGGTTAAAACACCAATCATATCTGATGTTGTTGTGGTCAGGAAGTTGGATAGGGCTCAGCTGGGTGATTTTTCTGCTCCAATGGTGTTGACAGAGATTGCCTAACAGTACTGAGCTGGTGGAGAGGACCTGTCCAGAGTACCTAAGGTGCTTTCATTCACACATCTTACTCACTACCTGGGTGGAGTAGTGGGACTGTTGACTGGAATGTTCACTTGTGGCCTCACCCACAGAGTGATCACAGAAAAGTCAGATTTCTTACATGGCTCAGACTTTTAAGAGGCAGGAAGTGGCTACTGCCAGACGTGAAGTCCTGAGCATCACTTTGCCAAATACTTGTCATCAAAGTAGTCCCAGAACCCAATCAGGGTTCAAGGAAAGGGGGCTCTTGATAGGAGGAATGTCAGGGAGTGGTGCCCATCCTTTGTCTGCCACAGGGAAGCCAAGTCCATCAGCCCTATAGCCAGGCAGAAACACAGGGAAACTGACACTTATCTAAGCTCCTTGGTGCTGATTCAAAGCTTTGGTTTACTCTCTAAGCTTTGCTTTTCCTCACCTTGAAAATCTTAACATGAAATCAGATTAGCATATTTTCAGCTGCAATTAGTGGAAAAGCTAACTTAAACTTAAGCAAAGAGGGTTTTATTTTTCTCATATAAAAGGACTTGAAGCAGGAAGCTCCAGGCTGAAGCAGCAGCTGAACCATACCACACAAAGCCAGAGGCTTTCTCTGTTTCCACCTGGCCACCCTTGATCTACTGATTCATCATTTAATGGCTGTGAGATAGGTATGGATCTTCCAGCATTATGACCATGTTCAAAGCAGAAAGAAGGAACAGGGCTGCCCTGTCCAGGTCAATCCTCTCTTATCAAGAAAGCAAAAATTTCTCAGAAACTCCTGATGGACTTCTTGCATCTCCTTGAGTAGAACCTTGTTACAAAGCCACTCCAGCAGCAAGGTAGTCTGGAAAAATGAGTGTTAAGCTGCATAATTTGATGCCTTTGCAAAATAGGCTTTTGGGGGGCAAGAAGAAAGAAGAGGCAGGATGATGAGGAGAAAATGGCATCTGCCTCAAAGACACGTCACGAAGCAAACTTACATGTAAAGCCCGATCTGATGCCTGGCCTGTGGCATCAACTCAGGTGTTGGATTTATCACTATTATTCTGGACCTCACCAAGCACATGCAGTAGCTGACTCTAGGAATGCATTAAAATAATGGCAACTTAGAAATGAGGTTCATGCATCAAGACAGAGGGAATTGGAAGAAAACAATCTTCTTTATAGATATTTGAGGAGCAAAGGATTTAAACTCTGAATTGAATAATTGTATCAATAGATTGAAGATATTCTGCTCTTGGTAATAAGGAACTTATGCAAGAAAAAATAGCTATAGAAGTACAGACTGATGTACAGTCTATAAAAAGTAAAACAAAGGTGCAACACTGAAGAGGATCAGCTGCTCGTGGATGAAAAAGGGGAAAATGTTTGGATGAGACCAAAAACAAAGATAACTCCCTTAGATAGCAACTGTCAGCGAGATGATATTAGAAGTGAATGTCAGAGTCCCACTGTATATAATTTAGGATTTGAGGTATATAATTACACTTAAATTAAGTGTACAATAAATTCTAAATAGAACCCATACTGTGGGTTCGATTGCTAGCACCTAATTGTTTTGTGACATTCAATCCAAGTATTTATGAAGCACTTACCACCAAGCCTACTGCAGTGTGAGCTTGCCCTGTTTTTTTAATCCTGGCTAAACTGCTGTGGAGAGGGTGAACATCACATTTTGTAGACAGTAAAATTAAGCCTTGGAGATGCTAAGGGTCCCACACCCACGGATGAAGGCCTTACTTGGACTCAGCCAGATGGTCCCCCAAGGGCATCCTGCCCACGCCCACCAGGTTGGGCCATGCTCCATTTTTCTCTGCCCAGAAGGACTCATGACAGAGTTACAACTATGGGTGGTTTCAACAAATCCAGAATGGAGAGACAATTCCTCTGGAAGTGCATGCAGAAACAAGATAACAGTGGGGCCACCAGAACTGTCCCCAGGCTCCAAAACCAGCAGACGCTCTGCCTACAAATGGAGTTCACGGTAGAGATGGAGGAAAAACAGATCAAGTGCAAAGTTCTCTCACCTCCAACCCATATATTCTTGCTGTGGGTTTTTTTTTTTTTTTAGCCAATTGCATACATTTATGGCCAAGAGTCTATGTGTAATCACCTCCTGTGTGCATGCCTGCTGAGTTGTGTCTGACTCTTTGTGACCCCATGGACTGTAGCCCTCCAGGGTCTTCCGTCCATGGAATTTTTCAGGCAAGAATACTGCAGTGGGTTGCCATATCCTACTCCTTGGAATCTTCCCGACCCAGAGATCAAACCCACGTCTGCTGTGTCTCCTGCACTGACAGGCAGATTCTTTAACTACTGCACCACATGGGAAGCGCAGTCACTTCCTAGATAAAAGTTGATCATCTCAGACCTTGAAAAACAAAGTTTCTCTTTAACACACGTTTTGGAATGGGATTTCTAACGGGTAGAGCAAACATTGGCTTAGAACACAAGGGCAAACAAGAGGTGCCTTTTTTCAAAGTCAGAAGCAGTTTTTGGAAGAATTTGATATTTAAAGAAACATATCAGGCCACTCGAGTCACGTGACTGACCGAGCAGTACCCAAGACCAGAATCAAAGGAGGCAACGCACAACAGGAGGGAGGCAGTGAACGTAGAGCAGCACTTGGAGGACACAGAGAGAATCCATCCATGGCTGGAGTCCTGCACACAGATTCACAGGGACTCGAGCTGGGCCGTTGAGGAAGCCTGTCAGATGGTGGTGTCTGTTCTAGCCCAGCAAGCATCTAAACCAACCTCGGACCCCACTGATATTCCTATGGTATGCCTAGAATCAGATAATGGAAACATTATGATCCAGAAATACAATGACATCACGGTGGCAGGGCACAAAATGACCTCTGGACATCTCGTATCAGCTCTCCTGCAGCCTGTCACAGGGACTCAATCGCAACTTGTGGTAATTATCTTATAGAACTATTAGAGTTCCGGTAATTAGACCATTTGTTCTCATATGCATTGGGCACTTTTCTATTAATTTTAGAGTAAGCTGCTTGTTCTGTGGATTGACTTATCAAAATACTAGTTAAGGAAAACACCATGCTTGGAAGCAGCAGATTTATGTCGCCTTGTATATAGAACTTTGTTATGTTTAATAAACCTGGTGGGAGGGAAAAAATACATCAGAGTGATTCAGTTGGACATTCTTGTGGTCCCGGTTGAATACAAGTTTTAGTTTAAAGTTACCCATGAAAAGGTCCCCAGATTATTTTCGGTGCTTGGGATCTGAATGTTTAAGAGAATCCTGGGCCCTATATGGATGTTCCCCACCTCTCCACATATGTCACAGGGGCTGATAGAGCAAAGGAAATAAACGTGAGATTCTCCTGAGCCCGCGTCCACCTGCCTCCACCTCCTCCATCTCTCCTAAGCTGCCTTTCCTTAGGGGGTCCAGTGGGTGTCTCGAGTAACCCGATCTTGGCCAGAAACCAAAAGCCAGTTCCCAGGAAAGGCAGAAAGGAGACCTCAATTCCAAGACCCGTGACCAATGCTGCCTGGCAGCCCCTCCTCCTCTCCTGGAAAGGCAGAACCAACAACCCTGGGTCTCCTCCTCCAGGAAGTTCCCCGGGATGTCCTAAGCCCCTTAACGAGAGCTGAACCCTCACCGTAAGGATGCCCGTGTCTTCCCACGCTCGCACACACACACACTCATTTCAGGATACCCCCTTCATTTCATTCTCCTTCTACCAAATATTGTGAAAGACATGCTTCTTTCTCTCTCTTGCCGCCTCTCTCCCTGCCTCTCCCCCTGAACAACCCCCTACTTTATTGGAATTATTACTCTCTTAAGTGGCACGTGTAGTACCACTTCCTGCTCCATCAGGCCCCGCCGCAAGCGACGGAAGCAGGCTCTCCTCGCCGTGACATCTGTCTCGGTGGCAGCCTCCTCAGGCGGTTTTCCTGGCAGCCTCCTCGCTGCCACCAGGCCTGTCGGGTGGCGCGGCGGCTGACGGGCTGTCACCACCACCTCATCTCGCAGGCTGCCATTTTCTTTTGATTTACCTTTTGATTCAGAAGCATTTGCATGCTTTCATCACCTGCTGGACAAAGTCCTCCTCGGCAAGTCCCCCATGGCTGCCTTCCGTGTAGGCAGTTTGCAAAAGCGAGAGATCCCTGGGTGACTGCTTTGAGGTGTAAATGGGGGGAGCCTGGCTGGTCTGTGCCAGGCAGAGCCCAGAAGGAAGCGGGTGGGGAACTGTCACTTCCCTTCTCCCCAAGAAATGATGCTTTGTTGGGCCTTTCGTCCACTCGGAAGCTGCTTTGTCAATTGCGAGGGTCCCTCTGTGTCAATGACCTTCTTAATCACCCAGCTAGAAAACTTGGTAATTTGGGGGGTTAGAATGCACCCGGGTTCTGCCCTCCCTGACTGGGCACAGAGCTCATTAAAGTACCTCCCCTCCTTTCCAGAAAATTCTGTCTTTGCCTTTGTGCACATCCCAATGAACCAATTTGAAACTGCAACTCCTGTCTCCCCCCCGGGGCGGACGGACAGAAGCGACGACAGGGTTAAATTGCTAATCGAGGTTTCGTGAGGTCTGCCCGCGCCGAGTCTCCAACACTTACATCTGTTCAACAATTATTACAGCATTTTTGTCATAAAAAATTCAACACCCTGAGTGTCGTGCTAGCAAAACCTGAAAATTTATGCAGTGAATAGAATAGCTAATTTCTCTGAGGAAATGCAGGGGGAAAATTACAGATTTTACTTAAATTCCAAACACCAGAGCACACACATCTGACGCCCTCCTCAGGGTCTTGTCACCACGCTGGACTGGAGGAGGATTTTCGAGCCACCGAGAGATGGAGATGGCTCTCGAGGTGCGTTCCCACCTTCAAAGTGACCACAATGTGAAGAGTCCACCCTTCTCCGTGCACCCACCCCTAGGTGTCTTTAAGAGACCTCTCCCCCGATTAAATCCATGCGTGGTAAGGAATCAGACTTCAGTAGTTCTGGAGCAAGGCTGGCATGATTGGTGTGCGTGTTTTCCACTCTCTCTCTCTCTCTTTTTTTTTTTTCCAATTTGCCCCACGCCTTTAAAACAACTCCTTGGAGGAAACAGAGGGATGGAGAAGGACTCTAACAGCTCTGAGAGTCTTTAATCTCCTTAATTCATTCTAATGCTGTCTGATGCTTGCCACGGCAGCACTGGAGTTGCCTCTCTGCTCCATAATGGTCTAGAATATGGATTTTATGCTAAAACTAAAGCTGCCTGGTTAGGATGCCAGTGTAGTGGAACAAGATGCTACAGGCAATCACCAAGTATTCTCCAGGGCCAGAGTCTGACTTCCCCAGCTGGGTGTTTGCTACCCCAACAGTCGTTGCATCTGAAAGGAACAGGGATGTCTTGCAGTGGCACCATGGTGGCACCCATCAACATTCCCCAGATTTTAAGAAATTCACCTGCAGAGAGGGGAGACACGCGACTCTCCTTTAAAGACGGTTTCAGGATCTCTGGTTTATTTCCTCTAGAATATGATGGTTGAGGGACCACCTGCCCTTCACCCAAGCACTGTGTCTTATAAACCCTTCAGGTCGGGTGTAAATATTCTCGCTGCCCATCTCTTCTTTACCAAACACCAGGTTGGAGAGTGCAGACCCCTGGGTCAGTGGTTGGAGGAACGGGGTGGACACATAGCTTCCTGGAGAAGCCAAGAGAATTTACCCCTGGCATTTATCTCTTAACAAAAAGCATGTGCAGTTTTCAAATACGCAAACACCATGCTTTTCTCTTTTCGCTGTCTTTCCACCTTCCTTTGCTTCACACCCTTCTTGAAGATGAAACTTGCCTTCTGAAGAGTCCGAGGAGGAAGCACCCCACTTATTTCTCGGGTGGGTATGCAGTGACAACGACAGCAGGCAGTGCCCCCTCCTTTGCAGCTGGGCTGAGCCTCGGGCACTGAGCGCCCACCGGGAGGAGGGCAGCCCCTCCTGGCTCCCGGCCGGAACCGTCCCCAGGCACTGGCATCAGCCTGGGCACTGCCTCTGGCTCTGTCACACAGCAAGGCCTCCCAGTGGGTCCTCCTGTCTGACGGCCCCCCGAGTCTGTTCCCGGATTGGAAAGCTCCAAGCTGGGGGCCTCCGAGTGCAGTTTATCAGTAAGAGGAGATGGAATGCAGTGACCTTGCATGTACCTGGCCCGGACCCTTCATGGAGAACAGCCATAAAAATAACAGGATCCTTGCAACAGCTACCTTGCTGCCGATACCACACCATGGCCACATCCCTGGCTCTGGCAATAGAAGCCCTTTGTCTGGTTTAATTTTCAAAATCACCCTAGGAAGTATGTGCTGTCATTCCCTCCTTTTCCAGCTAAGGACTCTGGGGTTTACATGATAAAGCTGATTCTTTAAGACGGCTCTGCATGTAAGTACCAGGGCTGGTGTCAGACACCAGGTCACACCCAGGCCCCTCTCTCCACTGTGCCCCTGAGGCCACTTTCCAGTTGAGAAACAAGTTTGGCATGGGATGGCCAACAGAAATGGTAAAAAGGAGATCTATGGAATCAGGTGTGTCTCCAGATGGGCCTCCCTGGTAGCTCAGCTGGTAAAGAATCTGCCTGCAATGCAGGAGACCACAGTTCGATCCCTGGGTTGGGAAGATCCCCTGGAGAAGGGAACGGCTACCCACTCCAGTATGCTGGCCTGGAGAATTCCAGGGACTGTATAGTCCATGGGGTCACAAAGAGTCAGACATGACTGAGCAACTTTTACTTTCATAGCCAAGTGAGGCAGACAACTCAGGGGACACAGGACAAACCAGGAAAGTTACCATGAAGGCAGGGAATTAGCCTGACTTGAGGCAAGTATTGGAGAAGGCAATGGCACCCCACTCCAATACTCTTGCCTGGAAAATCCCATGGACAGAGGAGCCTGGTAGGCTGCAGTCCATGGGGTTGCTAACAGTCAGACACGACTGAGTGACTTCACTTTCACTTTTCACTTTCATGCATTGGAGAAGGAAATGGCAACCCACTCCAGTGTTCTTGCCTGGAGAATCCCAGGGACGGGGGAGCCTGGTGGCCTGCCCTCTATGGGGTCGCACACAGTCAGACACGATTGAAGCGACTCAGCAGCAGCAGCAGCAGAGACAAGTATGCTCTCAGAGGCATAATCTCCACCAGGAGATTCTATGATCTTCTGCTCTCCTCCAGAGCTGTGTGTCCCAGAGGGGAGAAGTTGCAGGGTCCATCATGGTGAACATGGAGGATCCCGTGTAGGTCAGCATTGATCAGTACTTGTTTACTTTAGATGTCAGGCCTTGAAATCCAGGCCCTGGAAATATCTCCTCAGTGAGATCCCCACTTTTCAGCCACCAGCAGTCTCTGCCAACAGGAAAGTCTCAAAGCCATGCCATATCCTGGCTGCCTCCCTGTTACAAGGCTCTCCAAACCTCAACATCAGCACACAGAGGTCTTTTTTGTTTCCCTAGATACTTTGTATCAGTTATCTGCAGCTGTGTAACAAATAAATGCTTTTCTCAACTCCAAAAGCAAATTTTTATGCATGTTACTTATATATAGGACAGTCTAAGTCTAGCATAACCCTGAATTCTGGATTTAAGTGAAGCATGTCACTTAATAAAGCAATCTATATAAACAAATAAATATGATTTCCTGCTGTTAGAGTTGTTTTACATAGTCATTGTTAGTGGTCCAAATATCAAATATCAGTAACTTTATGTAGTTTAATCTAACACAGATTTGTGACTATTTTCATCTAAACAAATGATCCCAACAAATGAACAAATGGTGCTTCATGTAATAAGCGATCCTTATATACACCACAACTTCTATAGATTTAAAAGAGAGAAAGAGAAATGAACAAAATATCCCTTTTCTGTAGATACTAGCATATGACAACAGATGTGGCAATACTGAATATTTAATGAGCATCTGAGTCCTTTCACACATAATATTTTATTAAATCTTTACAGTATTTCCAGTGTAGATAATGGTACCCCAACTTTTATATTTGAGAAGACTGGATCTCTGAGAGGTGAAATGACTTATTCTAACCTAGATCTACCTGTAGTTAGAATAACGCCTGTTGCTTCTTTTGGTAAATAAAGTTTTATTGAAACACACCTATTTTCCCTCGTTTATGCATTTTCTATGATGGGTTTTAGTACTTGAAAGTAAGGCCTGAGTAGTTGCTCCAGAGTGTACAGCCCACAAAACTAAAAATACTCAGCCCTTTAGCCTGAGTTAGTCTTTTACAGAAAAATCTGCTGATCCTTGATTTAGAGAAAGATGACAAAGAAATATAAATTATGTAAGGGAAGATGAAGTGGTGGAAGATATAGAACAAAGACCCACTTTGCTAAAATCTGGCATTTCAGAGAACATAATCAGGGTCAACAGAACTCCAAGGGCTAACCAAATATACACAGAAAATTTCAAAGCTAGAAATACCTTCGTTCCCCACCCCATGGTCAAAAGGGCTCACATTATTCCAAACAACCATTCTCTAAAGAAACTCCATCTTAGAGGATTTTTAAACTCCAGCAAATTTTTTCCTACAAATCTGAGGTGTTGATGGTAGAGGTTACCTGCAAAAAAAAATTAAAATGCCACCAATCTCTCCAAATTGTTCCTGTTAAGAGGTAAGTGAAATGGAGTCTAATGAACTTTGAGAAGAAAATGAAATAAGTCAAGAATTTTTATAGCCAGCCAAGGGATCGTACATGAAGCAAAGACACTCAGCTACACAAGAAGGTATAGCACCTTCTGCGTCATCCTGGAAAGTGCGATCTGAAGGTGCACTGGAAGCGACATCAGAGGAAGGAATTACTTACTGATAGATGAGACTATGATAGAGAAACTATGATCAGGAAAAAGAGTGCTTTGAGTGTAGATCACTGTTTTAAACACTAAACACTGAGTTAATTTCAAATCATTTCAGTAAGAAAAATTGAAAATTCAAAAATTAAACTGTCATACCAAATGAAGTATGTAATTTAAAAATAATAAGCCACCTCAAAAAAAGCAAAACAAATCTGAGGACAAAAGAAGCTAGGAAATAAATGCAATAATATCAGATATCAATTAATTATATACTAAAATAATAGCACTAACTAAAATCATAAGAGCTTCTATTTAGGAAGAAAATAAAATAGGCCACTATCAAATGCAGACTAAGAAACAAAAAAATAAGCAAATTTGGACATGCAAAATCAGATACAGTCTCAGATGAGAATTTAAAATTATCAAAACATAGAATGTGTATCTTTCTATGTGTAACTTTACAAAGATAGTTGAAAATATAATGAGATAGATGACTTCCTAGAAAACTGAAAATAACAAAAACTAACCCAGGAAGAATTAGAAAACTTCAGAAAACCTATAGCTACTGGGAAAACATAAGAAAAGAATTTTCAACAAAATTATCTCCCCAAAACACCCATAGGGCAAGTAATTTTGCTAGCCTTTTGCAACTTTAAAAAACAGATAATTATTATTATATATAATTTGATCCAGCACATACATAATAATGAAAAACTCTTCCATTAATGCAATAGAGATACTTCACATGCAGATCAAAAGCTGAAAATGAATGCCACAAAAAAAAAAAACTGGATATCTGAAATCATTCATAAGAATATAGGCAGTATTCTGTATCAAATACTAGCTGAAATATTTCAAAAACACAGTAAAAGAATCCTAGAGCTTTTATTAGGGATATAAGGAAGACTTAATATTAATAATCTATTAATTCATAAGACTGATCTATACATCAGTGTCTCTTTTGCTGTCTCGTACACAGGGTTATTGTTACCATCTTTCTAAATTCCATATATATGCGTTAGTATACTGTATTGGTGTTTTTCTTTCTGGCTTACTTCACTCTGTATAATAGGTTCCAGTTTCATCCACCTCATTAGAACTGATTCAAATGTGTTCTTTTTAATGGCTGAGTAATACTCCATTGTGTATATGTACCACAGCTTTCTTATCCATTCATCTGCTGATGGGCATCTAGGTTGCTTCCATGTCCTGGCTATTATAAACAGTGCTGCGATGAACACTGGGGTACACGTGTCTCTTTCCCTTCTGGTTTCCTCAGTGTGTATGCCCAGCAGTGGGATTGCTGGATCATAAGGCAGTTCTATTTCCAGTTTTTTAAGGAATCTCCACACTGTTCTCCATAGTGGCTGTACTAGTTTGCATTCCCACCAACAGTGTAAGAGGGTTCCCTTTTCTCCACACCCTCTCCAGCATTTATTACTTGTAGACTTTTGGATTGCAGCCATTCTGACTGGCGTGAAATAGTACCTCATAGTGGTTTTGATTTGCATTTCTCTGATAATGAGTGATGTTGTGGACTCTGTGGGAGAGGGAGAGGGTGGGAGATTTGGGAGAATGGCATTGAAACATGTATAATATCATGTATGAAACAAGTCGCCAGTCCAGGTTCGATGCATGATATTGGATGCTTGGGGCTGGTGCACTGGGACGACCCAGAGGGAGGGTATGGGGACGGAGGAGGGGGGAGGGTTCAGGATGGGGAACACGGGTATACCTGGGCGGATTCATTTCAATGTTTGGCAAAACTAATACAATATTGTAAAGTTTAAAAATAAAATTAAAAAAAATAATCTATTAATTCAATTTATCATATCACATTAAGATCCCAAAGTTGGAAGATATCATATGCATAAAATGATCTTTACAGAATCCAAAATAAATTTCATAAATTCAGTACCCATTTCCTTAAAAAAATACTTTAAGCATTCAAAGTCTGGAAGGATATCTCCTGAATACTCTAAAGACTATGTTTTCTAAACAACAGTCAGTATAATATGTAATCCGTGTGTCCCAGGTAGAATCACATTCAAGTCAAGATTAGTGCAAAGACACCCCATCCAACCATGCAGGCTTGGTGTTGTCCTGTGCATTCTATCAGGCTTGGCGTTGTCCTGTGCATTCTAGGCAATGTTCTTAAATGGGGAAAATGAACACAATTATACAAATCAGAAAGAAGAAACATGGTCATTAATCATTGATAATCATCAATTTCATAAATCGTTAGCTAAAATATCTGGAATATCTTACATAATTAACTGAAAGAAAATACTCATAGCTTTAACCCAGTTCAGTTAACCAAATACAAGATCAGCCACCTAGACAACGCTGGGTTACTGAATGAGCCAGTTTAGCACAAGCCAGTCAGAGGAAACACAAAAGCAACGTCCAAAAAGAACTGGGAAAAAACATGTATCTAGTAAACACGCTTTTGAAAACGTCAAAACAGCTTAACGTTATGTTCCACGAAGAAAAACTTTTAAATGTTCTTTAGGCATCTCTGGCCCAAATTTTCCATTTATTTGCCTCACATATCTGCTGTCTCAAAGCTCTTGATGAAATTCCTCTACGTTACCACAAAGTTCACTCAAAATTTCCTAACCTCCACTGTTTTCAGATAGAAAAGATAAATCAATCCTTTTTTTCCAAATTAATATCTATATTAAACACAATTCAAAACAAAATCTCCATTATTATTATTTTCCTAATTATCTCCATTATTATTATTATTTCATTCAGAAGATTTAAATAAAAATTCCTGAGAAAATTTTGAAAAAGTAATATAAAATTCATTCTATTAAAAAAACCATAGTGATAAAAATTGAGAAAATCCACTGCCAGCATCCAGCCTGTGGTAGGTTTGAATAGCTAATTCTGAAACAGACCTGTGTGTGAGTGTGTGTGTACAACCTTAATATATAGGAAAGAGTAATCAAAATCCAACTGTAAAGAGAATGATGAACCAACAGATGAAGTGAGAAAAGTGACAGAATTTAAAAAGAGAAGCCCAACATCAACTCATCTCGAGCAGATTCTGTTTCAATTAAAGTTAAAAGCTAAATAAATAAAAAGGATTTCTGGAAAACAGAGACATATTCTGAAATTCTAAATGCATTAAAAGATTCCCTAAACATAAAAGTCAAAGTAAAATTTGTAATAAAAATTCTCAGTGCACCTTACCATAACAAACTTTAAAACTTTACCAAATATCATCAAACACAAAATGAAAATGCAATGCAAGAGAAAGGGTATTTGCTATAAATATATCATAAACAATATTAATTGTTATCAGGAACAATATTAAATATTGTATATTAATATCAGAAGCAATATTAAATATTAATTGCTATGTTGTGCTTAGTCATTCAGTCATGTCTGACTCTTTGCGACCCCATGGACTACAGCCTGCCAGCCTCTTCTGTCCATGGGGAGTCCCCAGGCAAGAACACCAGAGTGGGTTACCATGCCCTCCTCCAGGGGATCTTCCCAATCAAAGAACCGAGGTCTCCTTCATTGCAGATGATTAGCATCTGAGTCAATATTAATTAAATACACACAAACATCTCAAAAGAAAAAATGGATGGAGTACAGAAGCAACTTCAAGTATATATAAGTGGCCAAATGAAAGCCATCACTGGTTACTAGCAATTTAAAACAAAATGCTAAAGCAACAAGGAGCTGGCATTTGTCCTTGATTACCTTGGGGAAGTGTGACAGGCAGGCACCTCCCTTAATGGCTACTGGAAGACTCTCAGAGGGAAAGGCCACCGTCAGCCCACGGTCCCAGCAGGTTGTATCATCAACAGCAATATCTGCGGAATGAAAGAAGAATAATTAAACTTTCGGAGATAACATGTTCAAGAAGCTGAAAATATTCACTCATTTTTTTCTCAGTAATCTCAATCCTACAAAAGTACCTCCAGGAATGATCATATATTCAGATAAAGATATATATACAGGAATGTTTTTTGCAGCATTAGCTGTAATTTAAGCAGAGATAATGAAAATATCTAATAGAATAAGCTGACATTTATATGACAATCTTTTAAAAATTATATTGCCTCTAAGTATTTAATGATATAAGAAAATTATTAATGTGCTATTACTGAAAAAAAAAGAATAAGATGTGTTTATATGTACATGTCTCTATATATACACAGTAGGTATTATAAAATACATATTTTGAATATACAGTGTGAATATATTCAATTTATGTGAAATTTAACTATGTGTATACACACACACACACACATATATATATGAAAAAAATATATTAGTTTGCTCAGTCCAGCCAAGCCCTCCAAGGGGCACTCTGATTTTCATAGCTCAATTTCTTTATTCCTCAACCTCATTGTAGAAAGATGAGCTAAAAGAAGTCAAGATCAGCTTATTTGATTTACATGTAGGGTAGCTAGATTTAGCAAATAAAAATACAGGCTGCCCAGTTAAATTTGCATTTCAGACACACAATGGGTAAGTTGTCAGAGAGGCATACTTCTGCTAAAAAAATTTATTCATTGTGTACCCGATATTCAAATGTAACTGAGCATTCTGTACTTTATCTGGTAGCCCTAACAGAGAATGACTGTTTAAAGAGTGGGGGGGGGGGGGCTTCAAGACAGAGCAGAATGGGATGAAAATGAGGAGAATCCAAGGGACCAAGGTTTCCAGTCCTGTCTAGAGAGGTGGAAGGACAGAGGGCAGGGGCGGTCGAGAAGGAGCATAGACTGGGGTAGAGGACAGAGTGTGTGGCCTTACAGAGACAGACACCAAGCGCCTAGCGATGAAAGTCTTGACCATTCATTTTTGGATATCAAACCGGTGTATTTTCTGAAATAGACATCATACCAAACCAGGCGGCAAAATGGCCCAGCTAAGCACAAATGGCCTAGAAATGCAAAGCGAAAAGATCAACAGGATTAATACAAGCATGCTCAGGAGATGCAGAGAGAGGACGTCTGTGGATTTTGTTGGTTGTTGGGTGTTTTTGTTTTTTGTTTTTTCTGCATTTGTCCAAAGTTTCTGGAATAAGTATGATCAATTTTGCAAATAGGACAAACAAAGAACTTGACCTCAACATGCAAATATTTGTCGGCTTTGCAGGGTGGGTCCCACCAGAGACAGAGGGCCCCCCTGGGCATTCTGGGTCATGATGCCAACTGCCAAACTGTCCCAGCTGGCCCACAGGTGCTCCTAAGAGAACTGCCTTTCTGTCCATCAGAGTCTGAAACCAGGGTCTGAGGCTTATGGGTGTGAAGAAATGAGACCCCTGGAATGGTCACTGCATATCATATCACTCACTCCCACCCCCACCAAGCCCCTGAAACTGTCCTTTGCAGAGTGGCCACACCACATTTCTGACCTTTGCTGAGGAAGAGCCCCCAAGATCAGACCCGGGGTAACTCCATCTATACGTGTTCCCTTGTCCAGCCTGCTGCTGACTTTCGCATACCTGGCCACATCTCAGCTCCATCTCTCTTCTACCCTTTTCAGTGAAGGAAAGGCTTTGTGAGGCATGCTCCATGCACCAGACCTGGAACCAGAGCTTCACCTGTATCACCTCATTGAATCTTTAAACATGCAAAGCTGTTAGCACTGAGACTAGGTAACTGACCAGCTCATTACGTTCTGGAGCTGGGCTTCAAATCCTACCTTGATTAGCACTAACCACAGTACTGTCTACTGAGTTGACTGCTATAAAACATCTCTGGCAACTAGTTTTTGAACAAAAGAATGACATCAATGAGAAGCAGGTGACAGAGGATGAGATGGTTGGATGGCATCACCGACTCAACGGACATGAGTTTGAGCAAACTCCTGGAGATAGTGAAGGACAGGGAAGCTTGGTGTGTTGCAGTCCATGGGGTCACAGAGTTGGACACAGTGCAGCAACTAATCCTTTTCACTCCAGTATTCCATCCTATATATGTACCACATCCTCTTTATCCATTCATCTGCTGATGGACACTTAGGTGGCTTCTATTCTTGGCAATCATAAATAATGCTTCTAGGACCATTAGGGTGCATGTATCTTTTTTTTTTTCTTTACTTTGTAAAAGTTTTATTGGAGTTTAGTTGCTTTACAATGGTGTGTTAGTTTCTGCTGTAGAGAAAGTGAATCAATTATATGTATACATATGTCCCTTTTTTTTGGTATTTCCTTCCCATTTAGGTCACCACAGAGCACTGAGTTCCCTGTGCTACACAGTAGGTTCTCATTAGTTATGCATGTATCATTTTTTGTTTGTTTGCATGTGACTTTTCGAATCAGGTCTGGCAACAATGGAAGAGAACCCTTTAGCCCTTGAAATCTCACTCCTCCCCCTAGTGGCCGGTCTGTGATCTACATGGGCAGTAACTACCAGGACACCCCTGGGTCATTGTGACAGCGTTCTCATGCCCACTCAAAATGGTTTTGTTTTTATTTTCATCTCATTTCATTTCTTCTCTTGAAATACACCCTACCTTGGATAGCCCAATTGTCTTCTACACCTGATCAACCTTCTCCTGCTTCTGTAAAGCTGTCCCTGGCTCCCTGTGTAAAGGCATCACGCTTTCCTATATCCCTCGGCCCCTGGTATGTGCTTCTGGGACCCTCTCATAATACCAGTGTTCAATTATTAAGGGTCTACTACTTGATAATCAGTTATTTGCCACTGAACCCTCATGAGGCTCCAGGTCAAGGGTAAAGGACAGGAGTCCTAACCAGTCTGGCCTCATGCCTGGCCCTGGCCATTTCCTCCAGGCACACTGGTCACCAGCCACATGGTTACACCCTGCAGTTGTCTCAGTATAAGCTGGTCTGGGCCCCCAAAGGTCCATCTAGTCAAGGCTATGGTTTTTTCAGCAGTCATGTATGGATGTGAGAGTTGGACTATAAAGAAAGCTGAGCTCCGAAGAGTTGATGCTTTTGAACTGTGGTGTTGGAGAAGACTCTTGAGAGTCCCTTGGACTGCAAGGAGATCCAACCAGACCAATTTAAAGGAGATCAGTCCTGGGTGTTCATTGGAGGGACTGACGTTGAAGCTGAAACTCCAATACTTTGGCCACCTGATGAGAAGAGCTGACTCATTTGAAAAGACTCTGATGCTGGGAAAGATTGAGGGCAGGAGGAGAAGGGGACAGCAGAGGATGAGATGGTTGGATGACATCACCAACTCAAGGGACATGAGTTTGGGTAGACTCCAGAGGTTGGTGATGGACAGGGAAGCCTGGCGTGCTGTGGTCCATGGGGTCACAAAGAGTCAGATATGACTGAGCGACTGAACTGAGCTGAACTGGGCCTCCAGGAGGAAGTGCGACACAAGTCTCAGTATATAAGCTGGTGCCCCACTTTGGCACCACGAACCCAGTCCATACCAGGTGTCCCAGCACCTGGCACTAAGTTTGGAGCATAGTAGCTACTCCCTAGGAGAAGGCAATGGCAACCCACTCCAGTGCTCTTGCCTGGAAAATTCCATGGGCGGAGGAGCCTGGTAGGCTGCAGTCCATGGGGTCGCGAAGAGTCAGACACGACTGAGCGACTTCACTTTCACTTTTCACTTTCATGCATTGGAGAAGGAAATGGCAACCCACTCCAGTGTTCTTGCCTTGAGAATCCCAGGGACAGGGGAGCCTGTTGGGCTGCCATCTATGGGGTCGCACAGAGTCGGACACGACTGAAGGCGACTTAGCAGCAGCAGCAGCAGCTACTCCCTAAACGCTGAAGAATCAAAGAGCAAAAAGTGGAAGGAAGGAAGGGATGGAGGAGGAGCCAGGGACTGAGTGTTTGGAACATTTTTAGTAACCCCCCTCCCCTGCCCACCTTCACTCCACCCTGGGGTGTTGGAAGCAAGCCCCCTGGGCACCTAGCCTTGGCCCTGCAGTCTCCAAGTGTGGAAAGCAGCACCTTGGAAGCGGAGGGGGCTCTGAGTCCAGTCTCCTCCCGTACCAGGGTCGCCACAATGCATGGAGGTGCCAACACGGTCATTAAGTCTCTTTGGACCTGCCTGTGCCCGAGCCAAATTCTCTGACAAAGAGATGAAATAAATCATCTTGGCAGAGAAGCTTTGCCATAACCGATAGGATGCTGGAGACTTGGAAAGTCACTCAAGGAAAATCTACCACTTTCCTTTCTTCTTAAAACATCATTAGCCTTCATTTAAGTCAAGTAGGGAGTAGGAGGGGCAGTCATTTCAGGAAATCTGAGTGACGATTGTCTAATCCCATTTAGGGACACATTGAGCAATGACTTATAGATCATGAGAGATTTGAAATTCTTTGGTCAGTCTGGAGCTAAAGGCTTTTTATGGGGGAAAGAATGAGCAATTCAGTATGGACCATCTAGCTTTTCATAAGCTTTTATTCATGATTTGTTGGACTCAGATAACATAAATTTTGCGACCAATCTATTAACAACTTAAACTGGAACCTGGTTTCCCTGCTCTGCACGTAGCATTCAGGAACAAGTGTAAAAACCAAAGGATCAATAATTCCTATTTGGTATAGTATCTGAGGTAAGCAAACACGACTGCGGTATTTCTATTTATTGAATATCATGTCAACAAATTGCCATTTCAAGGATAATAAAACAAGTTACATTCAACGTCAAGGTTGTTTATCTGTACGAAGGGTGCACAGTATATTTCACTTTTAAAAAATTGCAGTCAGGTTCTTTATTTAAAATAATCCATGTTTTGATCCACTCTGCCAAGTAAAAATAATTTCCATTGAATCTGTCAGCTGTCGAATTACATTACATTCTATAAAATGGACAGCAGCTTCAGAAAGAAAAGCACAGTGTTTGTTTTGTTTAGTTTTCCCCCCTGTTTATTGAGTGAAGCATGAGGTTAGTTTATACAAGGTATTAACATAAACATGGACGTTAAAAAAATATATAGCAAGAAAAGCAATGGCTAAATTTACCAGATGAGGAAGAAACATAGCTGCAGAATTATTTCCAACCTATAGTTCTCAAACACAGCGTGAAAAGCCTGAAAAAAATGAAATTTTAGTCATTAGAACCTGACAGCTTCCAGTCATAATATGCTGACATATACAACCGGAATTAAGAGGTTCTACTGGTGGAATGAATGTTTTGTTTTTTTTTTTTTAGGCAAATCATTTATTTCAGCTGTGTGAATCACAGCATGTCTGCAGATCACTGGACTCATAAATGTCATCATACAACTTTCTGAGGCTTTGTGTTTCTCCTTAAGTAGATTCCACTTACAGACACTAATTACCGGCCGGATTGGAAGCACTTTCTGCGAGACAAAACAAGGCAGGTCTGTCCAGAATGCAAAGAGGTGTCCGGGATCTTCGCAGAAGCACCGAGACCACTGGGACCCTGTCGTCTGAGGCATGGCTAAAGCGATTTTGAGTTTTCATTGATTCAACTTTTCCAGGAGGGATCACAGCCTCCTCCCATTCATTCACCATTGACAAGTACTTGCTGGGTGCACCACGCACCAGACACCATCCCTACGGCAACGCAGAGAAGACCGATTTCTCTCTCGTTCCAGAGGTGGGGGATTAAACGCCTTGCAGACAAACTCTTGGCACTGAAGATGGTCAAAGTTGATGAGCAGAAGCCTCCCCTGGCATGAGCAAAAACACTGGGGTCAGGGCACCTGGATTCAAATCCCAGAAACTTCAGAGAAAAGCTGTGTGGCCCCAGCCAAGGAATGTAACCTTGCTGTGTCTCTCTTTCTCTGTCAAATTGTTACTGAAATCAAGCCTCAGCATGAAGCCAAGCCAGCCTTGATCTTGGACTTCTAGCCTCCAGAACTTGGAGGAAATAAATATCTGTCGTTTAAGACCACCCCCCATTCCCAGCCCTACCAGTTTATGGTACTTAGTTACAGCAGCCTTAGCAAGCTAATATAGATTTTTAAAAGATTCTGTAGATACTTCTGCAGGGCCCCACAGGGAGAGAATCTCTGTTTCACTTGAAAAGGAAGGTGTTGGATGAAGTCTTCCCAGGGTGACTTTCAAATGACAGAAAGTCAAGTGACAGATCAAATGATGTCCTGCAACTTGCCCTTGCCCCAGCAATGGGACTTCACAAGAAACAAGAAACAGATTAGCGAGAAAAGTGTGGTTTCTGTAGGTCAAGGATTCTAGGGTGGGGGAAAGGGGGAAGCTAAAGATTAAACCAGCCGCCACAAACTAGCATCCCAACGTTGTCATGGGGATAGCCAAGAGGCTATTTCACAAACTGGAAATTTGCATAAACCTACCCGATTCTAACTTAAAAAATAAGTCAACGACTCAGCCATATGGACTCCCATTCTATAGGGCACCATTATGAAGCTCTGTATAGTGGGGAGAACGCCTTCCTACATCCCCTGCCCCTGAGCCTGTCACCGATCAGGTTCCTGACCTTGGAATAGCAACTGATCAGAGACCAGACAAGAAATTCAGGCAAGGCTTCACTGAGGCCCTTGCTACAGCAGAAGTTGGGTGGGGGGGGGGCAGCGGGGCAGAAACTAGTAACACGTTCCCTAGCTTTGCTCTCTGAGAGGGACTAGCAGGGACCTTACATGAGGTGAGGGTAGGGGCTGAGTCCAAGAATCAGGCTGGAGAGGTGGCTTAACTGGTTTGCCCACCCATTTGGTGGTGGTGTGTGCAGGGGACAATCGTGGTACCCTGCTTTTGCTCCCAGCTCTTCAAAAGTGGTAGTTTGGCAGTGGCAGAGGGCTGGGGGGTGGGGGTTGGTCTTTCGTATATTATTGTCCATAATTTGCCCCAACTGCACACGTGCACAGTTATTTTTAGTCCCTTGTAGTTTCTTTTTATTTTTTTGGCTCAGGAGGAGAGGTGTGTCTAGGTGGAAGCACTGCAGCAAAGGGTCCCAGGTCCCAGCTTGTCTCATGCCCACTTAAACAGAAGTGGAAACAGAAGCAGGGTCACTCTACCCTGCATGTGCAGTGAATGAAAACTTGGGGGATCCCGGAAGAGGTTTTTGACAAAAAGCCTTCGAGAGAGTTTGGAGACCCCACAGCATGGAGCAGGAAGGGAGAATCAGGGGATGAGGAAACCAGTTTAGGGGAAGGCTAGGAACAGGACAGGAGGGCAGGAGATGGGGTGAGGTCTCTGTAATGAGGCCGCTGTTTGGAGTCCCTTAATTTGCATTCTTTCTAACAGTCTCCACCACAGAGCCCTGAGAGGCGGGTTAAGTCATTTATAGGGTGATTAATTTTCTTGCAAGGGATGTAGGCCTATTCCCGAAGGCCTCACATAATTCAAAACTAGCACAATTCAAGATTAATTCTCTGGAGGAGGAAATGTAAAGCAGGGTTCGCATTCTTTCGAAATCTGTGCATAAGCTAAGACTATTAACACATGATATATCACGATTTCAGATTTGCCAGATTCAGATTCGCAGACACCACTACCAAAATACCCTGTCCATATTCTGGAGCCAGGAGAGTTGATTAGCAAGGGCAAAGAGAAACTGCATGCTTAAATGGACCAGAACCAATACACTCAAAAGCCAGACCACCTATGTGGGGAGATTCCCATGGCCCAGACCCTGGCTAGGTCTTTCCCAAGGCAATTGAGAAATGCTCAGCTCCCCTCAGACAAGTCGGGGTTTTCTGAAGACCTGTGATGAGACAGTACAATGTAATGGCCACAATTTCATCTTGGACTTGAGACAGACATGGGTTCAATTTCCGGTTCAACTGCAGAGTCTTGGGCATATAAAAAATAACTCTTATGCCTCTTAGTCTCCCTGATTGTAAAATAGAAAACATAATAGTCATAGTCATAACGTCTGATTCAGAGGGGTACCTCAGGGCTCAACAAGATAATGCATATCAAACACACCCTTTTGTGCCTGGTACATGTATGCGCTCAGTAAATATTAGCTTGTGTCGTTATTCCTTTGGACCTCTACGACTTCTTACCATTCCTGTCTGTTGACCGTATTTACCATGCCCACTTCATGAGCAAAGAGCTGGGATGTCAGAGAGATAGAAGGTTAGGTCAGTTTTTGTAACTAGTAAGAGGACAGGAAGGAGAGAGGAACCAAAGTCTTTCTGGCTTCAGTGAATTCACTCACACTTTCCTGTCCAAAAACATCAGAAGTAGACAGACCATCCCAATGGTTCGAAACCATGGGGAGGATTGGGCCCCTGCAGCCACCATGAAAGTGAAAGTGAAAGGCCCTCAGTCATGTCCGACTCTTTGCGACCCCGTGGACTATAGAGTCCATGGAATTCTCCAGGCCAGAATTCTGGAGTGGGTGGCCTTTCCCTCCTCCAGGGGATATTCCCAACCCAGGGATCGAACCCAGGTCTCCTTCATTGCAGGCGGATTCTTTACCAGCTGAGCCACCGGGGAAGCCCATGCTGCTGCTGCTGCTGCTAAGTCGCTTTAGTTGTGTCTGACTCTGCGACCCCATGGACGGCAGCCCACCAGGCTCCCCCGTCCCTGGGATTCTCCAGGCGAGATCACTGGAGTGGGTTGTCATTTCCTTCTCCAATGCATGAAAGTGAAAAGTGAAAGTGAAGTCGCTCAGTCGTGTCCGACTCTACACGACCCCATGGACTGCAGCCTACCAAGCTCCTCCGTCCATGGGATTTTCCAGGCAAGAGTACTGGAGTGGGGTGCCATTGCCTTCTCCGAGGGAAGCCCATACTTTCTCCCAAAGTTGGTACCAGCAGGACTGCTTAACACAGATGTGTTTCCTGGATACTGCTGGCACTCTGATAACGCTGGGACATTATGTGCTGTAAAAACAGAACATCATTGCTTACCAGGGGCTTATAAAAATAATTGAGATCCAGCCTGGCCTCTGCCACTAGTAATTTATCGCATCGCTCCACTTTTTGTTAATGCGGTTTACGTGAGTCAAACGCATTCTATGTAAATTAGGAAGCATGTTAGGCTTCAAGTCGAGAAGTGACAGGCCTAGGTGTGAATAAGATATTTTCAAATTTTTCAAATCCCAAATGGAGGCGGGTGATATATTTGTGATGGGAGCAGAGAGTGCTCGGAATGAGAAGGCGGGAGACCCTCCAGTGGGTGAAACCAAGGGGTAGGGTCTCAGTGGTCCCTGCTGCCTGCCCGTGTAGCCTCAGCTGGCCTCTGACTCCATCACCATGCCCCTCAAGGTGCATCTTCTGCCCTCACTGCCACTTGACTCACGTCAAAGGCATTTTATCATAACGATTTTTAATCTCTTGGGCAATATTATAAATTTCTTTAGGTTGGGGACTGCCATGAAATCGTAATCATTTGTTCATTCAGATATTCAACAAACATGTAATATGCCTAATCAATATATATATATATTAACCATATATATATATATATATATATATATATAATATCCTGGGCTCCAAATATATATCTTGGGCCCCAAAATTACTGCAGAGGGTTACTGCAGCCATGAAATTTAAAAGTCACTTGTTCCTTGGAAGAAAAGCTATGACAAACCTAGACTGTGTATTAAAAAGAAGAGATATCCCTTTGCCAACAGAAGTCTATATAGTCAAAGCTATGGTTTTTCCAGCAGTCATGTATGGATGTGAGAGTTGGACCATAAAGAAGGCTGAATGCCAAAAAACTGATGCTTTTGAACTGTGGTGCTGGAGAAGACTTGAGAGTCTCATGGACAGAAAGGAAGTCAAACCAGTCAATTCTAAAGGAAATCAACCGTGAATATTCATTGGAAGGACTGATGCTGAAGCTCCAATACTGTGGCCACTTGATGCGAAGAGCCAACTCATTGGCCAAGACCCTGATGCTGAGAAAGACTGAGGGCAGGAGAAGAATGGGGCGACAGACGATGAGATGGTCAGAGAGGATCACCAACTCAGTGGATATGAATTTGAGCAAACTTCGGGAGACAGTAAAGGACAGAGGAGCCTGGTGTGCTGCAGTCCAGGGGTCACAGAGTCAGACATGACTTAGCAACTGAACAACAGCAACAATATGGATGTTTTGAGGGCTACAGTGGCAACAGATGGCGTGTATTTTGCCCTCCAGGAGTTGGGGAATGAGCATTTGGATCTAGGGAAGTGCCACCTTCCGCCGGAGATAGCTTTTTGGCAAACCTAAAGTATGACCCCAATATTTTGCTGCACTTGCATCCTGACTGTGTTCTGGGGCTCCCTGGAACTTTTGGAGCTGTGAGAGTCAGATGTGACACCTTTTGGTTTCAGACTCACTGAACTGACCCACGGTCTGGGGGCCTTCAGTTAAATGTGCCAGATCTTAATGAGATCTGTTGTCCAGCCTACAGGTCACCTAGGAGCTGTTCACCTCACACTTCTGTACACTGTCCATCCCTCCTGCCTCCTGTGTGGATAGTCTGGTGGCCCTTCATGAGGGCCTCAGGGGGTGTATGCACGCCTGCTATTTATTCATTCCTCATTTGCTGCAAACCTTTGCAGGACCTTCATTAGCTAACATTTTGGAATGGTTTTGAATTTCCAGACACTGTTCCATCCAGACTAACCTGCTTAATCCTTATAAAAACCCAAGGAGAACACCATGGTTCTTCCCATGGTGCAGATAGGGAAGCCAAAGACAGATGGATTTTCACCTGCTACATAATAATTGACCACAAAGGGCAGCAAGATTGTCCATTCATTCTTTAAGGAAATATTTAGCGAGAGTCTGCTGTTTCCTGGGTAGATCCTGTTCACAGAAATTCAGAGGACCACAGACACAGGGGCACAGAGATGACTAAGTCATGGGCCCCACCTTCTCACGCTGACCTGCAAAGCCCAGCATGGTCTGATGCCTGCTCCACTCCAGCTGAGTCTTGCATCACTTGCCTCAGTCTCGAAGTTCTTGGAGGTGTCCAGCTTATTAGAAAAACCATCATGCCTCAAGAGGACATTCCTCCATTTATTTTGAGCAATTTTATGTGCCAGGCAGGGCTTCCAAGGTGGCGCTAGTGGTAAAGAATCTGCCTCCTAAAGCAGGAGCCACAAGAGGCGTGGGTCTTGATCCCTGGCCGGGGAAGATCCCCTAGAGGACGAAATGGCAACCCACTCCAGTGTTCTTGCCTGGAGAACCCCATGGACAGAGGAGCCTGGTGGGCGAGAGTCCATGGGGTTCACAAAAAGTGGGACACGAGTAAGCATGAACACACACACACATGTGCCAGGTGCTGAGAGAGACCACTAGTGATTTTTTCAAAAAGCACCCATATAGATAAAGACAGAGTCGAACTGAATAATTCAGGGAATGTACAAGACGTCTCCTGTGGAAATGGTCTTGTGGCTGGTCCTCCTGGAGGAGAAGCCTTAGAACTGGTCATGGAGGAGAGAAGGAGAGGTTTGGTTTTTTGTTTTTGTTTTTGTTTTTGTTTTTCCCATTAATTCGCTTGCCCATTAATTCAGCATGTATCTATTCAGCATCTTCCATCCTTATCACAGAAGTCATAAAGGATACAGAACAAAAGGCACTGTCTCATCAAGAAATACAAGTACATAATAATCTAAGTGGGAAAAGAATTCAGAAAAGAATAGATATATGTATGTGCATAACTGAACCACTTTGATGAACACTTGAAACTAATACAATATTGTAAATCAATTCCAATCCAAAGGAAAATTAAAAAAAATGAAAAGATACAGGTGCGAAATTCAGAGAATACTTAATTGACCAATTGGAAGGAACTGATCAGAAAAATAACAAGAGATTAGAGGACTCTCTCCTCATATTATGGGGTGGATTCACGGGGAAAGTTTTGCTGAGGAATCAAGGCTTGATTTGACCCTTGCAGGAGGTGACCATATCTGTTACCACCCAAACTAGGATGCTTTTAAGAACAAAAGATGGAGCCATTGATAATTAATCCTGGCCAACAGCATGAGCTGTGTAGACTGTTCCAGGCAATCCAGGGCAGGTCTTAGATTTAAAGAACTGACAAAGGTCAGATGGGGGCCTCACGAGAAGAGAGAGTAACCTGTGCGACAGCTTTGCAGCAGAAACGATTAATTGGAAATTATTGCAGAAATGAATACAGTTATTTAAGTGTGATGACAATAGGGTTTAATGAGCATTTGTGGAAGGAAGAACGACGACGGAGGTTGGTTCGCTATATGATTGACCTTTGAAAACGAATTCCACCCAAACCACTGGAGTCACTGAAGTCTCTTAAAATGTTTGACCTTGGTTTTATATCTTGGTTGCTCTTTGGCATAAGCACAAATATCACAAAGGTTTTTGAGGATGGATTATGGTACAGTGCAAAAGTCATGGGCTTAGATGATGGTTTTCAACCACAGGCTCACCATTTGGGTTCAGAACTTCTGTTTCCTCAATTACAAAAAAAAAAGAGATAAGAATCCTTGCCTCAAAAGATTATCGTGCAATTTAAATGAGATAATATTTTGATACATGCACATTCCTGGCACATAACTTCTATTAACACAACCTCACTCTTCTTCTCTCTTTACAAAAATGTAAGAGGCCCGAGTATGCCGAAAATGATGTACAACTTTAATTTCTACCTAAATTAACAACAGCCTCCAGATAAACATGAGGGAGTTTTACAAAGGAAACTCCAGCCAGGAGGGGGAAAGTGTCATTTTATTAGTCGTGGAAACACAGCAAGCCTTCTCAAAAGCAAGAATGTGCATATTTTCACCAATAACTAAAGAGCCAAATAGATTTTTTTCAAGAAACTTGGATAATTTGACCATTTAAAGAACCAAGTCAAACAGATTTTAATGGCATTTTAAGCCTCAGAAAATAAGGCTCCTTAATGTAGATGCTGACAGACCCTTAACTATAGCGAGATATCCAACGTCACAGTAATAGCTTTAAGAGGAAGAGTCAGACACCTATTTACATTTTGAGTACAAGTCTATTCCCTAAACACATGCACATTTGAATCAGATAAAAGACCAAGAGGCAGGCCAGGCCTGACTGACAGGTGTTCAGAGTGACAGAGGCATGAACTGGGATCAGTCTCTAAACCCACTATTAGTGACTGCTCCACATTTGAAAAGCAAATGCTGTTACGACTGAATTCTACGTCCCGACTAGTGAGACCATTTTCTACTTTATACTTGCAGATGCTGTGCTGGAATGAAGATGCTAAATATCGGCCCGGGGTTCCCAACCAGGAATCCGCAAGATAAACCCATGTCCATTGTCTGCACAGAGTCTGGTCTAACACAAAGGAGATGTGACTACCTATTGCTTGGAAGACAAAATGGAAAGACGGCAGGAAGACACAGAGATGGAGACGAAAGGAGGAAGGGAAGAGGGAAGAGGCAGATCAGAACCAAGTTCAAGATTTCAAAGACAACCCCAAAGATGGCCTAGCTTACCAGTCAATGCCCTGGGCCACTCACCAGTTATAGACAGACCTGTCCCCATAGCCAAGATGACGCACCCCAATCTTATCAAATAGCTAGGTTCAGATAGCACTTGACTGCTGCTTTTCTGTTCAGCTTTGCTGATTCTCCAAGTCTGAACGTGATTCAGGATGTCGCTGGTGGGGAAGGGCCCTCCTCTTTTCGGTGAAGGTCATGGCCATCTCCCCCCACCCCCACCCTGCCTCCCAGTCCCTGCTTTAGCCACTCCCATCCCCTCCCACCAGGCTATGGCAAAGGTTCCATACTGGTCTCTAGTCTTTCTCTCAGATTCAGGCACCAGGGCTCCAGGCTCCCATCCCAGGCTGGGGCTCTTCCATACAGACCGCACTCTCCCAGGCACCCAGCCCTTCCCAGATCCCGAGCCACATCCTGGCATCCCTGTGCCAAGCCCAAGCTCTGCCTCTGTCTTGAGAAGTGTCGATCTGAATCCCAAATGTGCCAGCCTTATTACCATCATCAACAGACTTCTTAATGAAGCTGCCAATACTGTCAATGGCATCCTTTTAATGACACTTCATAAAGAAAACGGATTCTACAAACGCTCTCTGACATTGCCATTTGGTTCCTTTGCTTCATGGCAGACTCAAAATGTTCTCTGAATAAAGATCACGATGACAACAACAATAACGATAACGATAACAATAACAATAACACTAACAGCGGATATTTACCGAATTCTAGTCCTGTGTCAGGTAGTGTTCTAAGCACTTTATTTTTTACTTTTTGTTTATTTCTGTCTCTGCTGAGTCTTTGTTGCTGCACTCAGGCCTCTCTCTAGTTGAGGGGTGTGGGCTCCTCACTGTGGCGGCTTCTCTCGCAGCGGAACACAGGCTCTAGCGTGCAGGCCCCGTAGTCGCGGCACCTGGGCTTAGTCGCTCCACGGCATGTGGGATGTTCCAGAATCAGATTGAACCCATGCCTCCGGCATTGGCAGGCAGATTCTTTACCACTGAGCCACCAGGGAAGCCCCTCCAAGTACTTTCAACGTGAGGTGGAATAACTGGTCCACATATATATGGATGTAACGAATTCCCAGCCTTCCTTCATTGGATGTTACGAATTTGATTGGACTACTCTATGCCTGGCAGTGTACACATCATTTCTCCAATCCCTGCTACAAGCCTGCAAGGGCTTGGGCACTATGATCACTAGTCCCAGAGGAAGATATAATAATAATAAGGCCCAGGAAGATCAAGGGACTGGGCCAAGGTCAGCCAGCTAGCGAGTGACTGGCAGAGTCCGAGTCAGAACCCATGTCCTTGGATAGTCACAGACTTACTGGCTCCGCTGGCTGCTCATCCAACAGAAATTTCTAGCGTGAGATGGATGGGCCAGGCGTGTCTCGGGGATGAGATGGCCAGAGAAGCAGGGCAAACAGCTGACCCCTAAAACAAGCCACACCACAGCCACATTTGGGATTTGATGTATATTTCATGGAGAAACCAAGTCACAAGGGGCCTTTTCTCTCTCTGCTGCTCTTTGTTGGCACCTTAAGTCTGAGCAGACTCTTCTGAACTAACCATCTTTATACAATTTGCTCTTCTGAGAAGAAGAGATACTTCAAAGTATAAACAGGAACATGACTAATTCCTAAATGGAGGGCTGCTTGATCGTCATAACATTGCAGAATTGGACAACTACCATCATCATCAGGAATTTCCCTGAAGGATGAAGGTTTTCAGCAGGTCATTACACTGGCAACATCTTACGCAGGCTTTGAAGACCAGCCGGTGCTAGTTGGGGGTCTTCCTATTGTCCACCAACCATGTTATCTGAGATTTACCCAAGCTCCGTGAACAAAGCCCTGTCTTCTCCTATGGAAAAGGGAGAATTGCACTTATTAGGAAGCTAAAATGAGATGCAGGTGTCAGTCATTCTGGACTCTGGGGCTGTGGCTAGTCACTGGGTTATTGGGGTGAGCTCTGGGACAGACAGCCTGGGTTCCACTCTCCATTGGCAGGGCACTTGGAGAGTTACTTAATCATCTTTGGTTTCCTTATCTACACAGTAAAGGAAGGAACAGGTAACCTTGGGCCTGCTGTGAAAATGGAATGAAGGAGCATATTTAAGGAACTTCAGAGTTGTAAGCTGATTGATTCCAGAATCTTCTGGGCTTCCTATTGTGGGCCTAGCATTGGATCATACATGTGGTTCAGACTGTACCTCTCCCATCCGATTTTAATGAAAAGAATTCTGTTTGCAAAATCATATGTGTGTGTGCTGCTCACTTGTGTCTGACTCTATGCAACCCCACGGACTGTAGCCCATCAGACTCCTCTGCTTGTGGGATTTCTCACGCAAGAATACCGAATGGGCTGCTTGGAAGGAATGATGCTAAAGCTGAAACTCCAGTACTTTGGCCACCTCATGCCAAGAGTTGACTCATTGGAAAAGACTCTGATGCTGGGAGGGATTGGGGGCAGGAGGAGAAGGGGACGACAGAGGATGAGATGGCTGGATGGCATCACCAACTCAATGGACATGAGTTTGAGTGAACTCCGGGAGTGGTGATGGACAGGGAGGCCTGGTGTGCTGCGATTCATGGGGTCGCAAAGAGTCAGACACGACTAAGGGACTGAACTGAACTGATAGTAGATACATAGGGTAGAGAAGATTCTCTAAATTTGATTTCAAATGCAAATGCAGTGGCCACATTTGACTCTATTTTCCTTATTAATATATATATTATATTACATATAATATATATATTATTGGGATTTGATTATATTTGTATTAAATATAATATATATATAATTTAGTGTATATACAAATAACATGTATAGTGATTTGTATGCTATATATATATATATTCTTTTTCAAATTATTTTCCATTATCAATATACGATACTAAATATAGTTCCTGTGCCATACAATCAGTCCTTGTTTATCTATTTTATAATGTAAATAGTAGTGAGTATCTGTTAATCTGAAACTCCTAATTTATCCTCCCCGGAAGTTTCCTTTAGAATCAACTAAGAAGTTAAAGAGGCACTTCCCAGGTGGCACTCATGGGAAGAACCTGCCTGCCAACACAGGAGACTTAAGAGATTCGGGTTTGATCCCTGAGTAAGGAAGATCCCCCTGGAGGAAGGCATGGCAACCCACTCCAGTATTCTTGCCTGGAGTATCCCATGGACAGAGGAGTTTGGCAGGCTACAGTCCATAGGATCGTACAGAGTTCAACATGACTGAAGTGACTTAGCACGGCATGGCAGGAAGTTAAAGAAAGTTAAACAAAGCCCTCCGGTTTTCCAAATTAATTCATGCAGTACTTTTTAGGCATCTACTGTGTTCCTGAACCAAGGCCAGTCAGTGTGAGGGGCTGTGGAAGTGGGACAGACCTGTCCCCTTATAATAGAGCTGAGAGACAACAGTCGTGCCAAGCAATCAATCAGAGAGGGCTCCAAGATAAGACATAATCGAATGTTCTAGTAAACCTCGGGAGTGCCAAACTATATGTATGGTTCAGGCAACACAGGGCAGCATTTCTCACCAGCAACCTGCAATTCTTCAGCATATAGGCCAGGCCAAGAGGTTTGAGTGGTTTATGAAGAATTCCCCATTTACCATATGCACTTCCTCACACTGCTACTTCTTAATGCAGTGTTTTTCTTCCAACACCACTTCCAAGCTCTCTGAGTTGTATTGTACTAATAAGTAGTGATTTTGGAGTCTCTAAATGTTAGACTGTATAATGAAAAAGGGCAGGGAAGTGTTTTTAAATACCAATGAATTCCAGCATCTTGGGCTGCCAGAAGTCTGGTCTCAACCTCCGGTTTCCAGCCCAAGTGTTTGGGATTTGCACATGTCGGAAGCTGATGAATGGAGGTTGGGCCCTCCTACTTTTCTCTTAGGGTCCCGAGGAGTCTGGGCTGTCGGGAAGGCTGCCCACCTCGGAGACAGGCCACGTGGCTGAGTCCCTGGGCCTCGACTCTACTAGAGGCTGCCTGGAATTCCCACAAGCAGCCCCACCCTTCTCTCACTAAGGCTCAATTCTAGGGAAAGGAGTGGTCCCCGGGTGCATTCCAAAAGGACAGTCCCTTGCAGGACATTTGGGAACATTTACAGAAGGAAATTTCAGATGAGAAACAGAGTGAGATGCCAGCGGTGGTGGTCGAGTCACTATGTCACATCTGACTCTGTGACCCCCTGGTGCCTAGTCCACCAGTCTCCTCAGTCCATGGGATTTCCCAGGTAGAAATACTGGAGTGGGTTGCCATTTCCTCCTCCAGGGGATCTTCCGCACCCAGGGATCTAACCCACATCTCCTGCATTGCAGGCAGATTCTCTACTGACTGAGCCACCAGGAAAGCCTGTGAGACACTAAGAATTTTCACTCTAGGAACAACCTATTGCCCTTGACTTCACAGCCCTGATGTATCACCATGGACAATACTGCTACCACCCGCTGAACGGCACTCTTTGACCAGGCACTGCATGGTTAGTAATAAGCCTCATAGCATCCTTAGGGAAACATGATTACTAAACCCTTTCACTTGTGAGAAACTGAGGCCTTGAAAGCATGACTCACTTGCCCAAAACGTCACTCATCTCTTAAGTAAGGAACTAGCCTATGACCCAGTCTGTCTGGTTCCCTGGCTCGCCAGGCTGTCCTGCCACTCAGGCAAATAACACACAGCTAAGCCACCTTGAGCGGTACCTGCAAACACTGCCTTGCAATCGGATCAGGGCCCAGCAATAGGATGCGTCCTGATGAAAGCCGACAGGAGTCAGATGCTGCTGACCCAAGACACCTCTGCCTGGCGATAGTGCAGGGAACTGGAGATGAGGCCATTGGGTTGGTAGACATAATCACAGGGAGGAACTGATGTTTCTGGAAAGCCACGTGAAGGGGCAAGGGAGGAATAGGAATTCAGGCAGAGGAAATAGTGAAGCTGAGATGGTGTGGGAGGTAGAAGAATCACCCAAACACATCCATGCTCTAAAGCCTGAAACCTATAAGCATGCTACAGGACTTGGCAAAAGGAACTTTACAGATGAGATTAAGGATACAGACCTTCACAGAGAGAGATTACTCTGGGTTATTCAGGTGAGCTCAGTGTAACCTCATGAATCCTTAAAAAGGGGAAGAGGGGAACAAAAGGGTTGACCAAAGACACGTAATCATGAAAGAAGAGACAGGAGAGATTCAAAGGAATGAAAGAATCATTAGCACAAATGGAAAATGAAGCACAGGAATGCATGACACCACACAGGGAGAGCAGGGTGGTGAAAGAGCCAGAGGAGCTCTGCTGAGGCCCTGAAGAACACAACACTTGAGGGGAAAACGGACTGGTAAAGGCGGATCAGCTGGGGGGCTTATCAACCAAGGCAAGAGCCACTTTTAAGATGTGGTTATCTGTAATCAAGGACACCCTGTGTGATCAAGACTGATGTCTTCTCTTAATGCTGTCATGATGAGAGAAGCGAGAAACGATGCAAGTGAGCAGTTAGAGACAGACACATCTACATTTAGATGGAATAGATGAGACCTCCCTGGTGGGTCAGCTGGTAAAGAACCTGCCTGCCAATGCAGGCGACTCAAGAGATGTGGGTTTCATCCCTGGGTTGGGAAGATCCCTTGGAGAAGGTAATGGCAACCCACTCTGGAGTTCTTGCCTGGAAAATTCCATGGACAGAAGAGCCCGACAGGCTATAGTTCACAGGGTCACAAAGAATCAGGCACAACTGAACGTGCACACACGCACACACACACCCAGATGAGAGCTGGGGAGAATTTTCAAAACAAAACATTAATCAAGATTTTAAATAAACAGCATATTCCTGGACAAGAAAGTTAAATTACTAAATTTCAATGTCAAGTGACCAGTGAGTAAAAATAAAGAGACAGAGATGGAAACAGAGAAAGTGTAGGCTAGAGTAATGGAAATATCCAAGAACAGTGTGGCTTTAGGTACAGCTGAATCCAGGAGCTCAATAAAATTACCTTATTTCTCAGCCTTGCTGACTTTGAGTTTCTCTCCTCACATTTTGACTTTCCCATCAGGCAGGCCCATTTCTTGTAGTAACCCCTGGAAGCTCCAGAATTTCATTTGTCCAGTTCAGACAAAAGTCCCCAAATTGAACCCCACTGGCTTGATTTGTGGCATGACTCCCTGAATGAATGACAGTGTCTAGGGGGATTTGCAACTTCAGAGTTCAGGCAGCTGGCCAGGCCTGAGGCATGTGACTTCTCATGAAAACCAGGAATCACTTCTAACCCACTGCAGATGGAGAGTCGGGGAGGAAGGCATGAGTCCCTGATTTGGTCATCACTTGCTCCGTGAGACACCACCCAAACTTTGCAACTTACAAACATGAGCCCTCATTCATTCTGCTCCCAAACCTAAAGGCTGGGCTGCGTGGGGACCATCTGCCTCTGCTTGATAGTGCTTCATCTGGGGTGGCTCAACAGGGACTGGAAGACCCATCAACGTGACCAGTAAGTAGGTAGCTGAGCTGGGACTCTCGGCCAGGGCCCTGTGCTTCCCTACATAAGCCTTTTATGGATTATCTTGGGCTTAATGGCATGCGGCCTGGGAGCCAAGGGCAAGGAGTCAAGAATCCAGGGCAGAAGCAGTTTCTCATTTAGATTCAAAAGGCCCAAAGCATCACTTCTACTGGACTCGAATGTAGAGGAAGCTGCTAAGGGCAGACAGCGTCCATCTTCAATGTGCGAAACAGCCAGGTTTTTAGAGCTGATTTTATTCTATCAGGAACCCCAAAGTTATACTGGGGGAAAGTTATCAGAAGAAGGAATGGATACTGGACAGGAAAGAAACAATAGAGACTTTTCACGCAGCTACATCCCCCGTGCCATTTTATCTCGTTACTGAGCCTCTCTGAAACTTGTCACCCACCCCTAGCAGCACAAAGAGGGGTCAACACGACCATACACACCTAGCCCCACTCAATGGCTAAGGTTCCCTCGCTGTCCCCTGAGCTGATCGGAACACACCAAAAACAAGATGACTTGTCCCGACCACACTGCGGTCCAAGCAGAGCCAACACGGGCTGGAAGAGTGCTCAGGACGCTGAGCCTGCGGTATGCTCCACAGTGTGGCAGGACATGAATTAGCTGTTTTATGAGAAACTCAATTTCCTTATTACAGGGCAAACAGCCACTGTTCTATTCTAACTAACTAGACTGATTCAATTAACGGTGCTAAATACAGTTCCTACTTGAAAATAACTTCAGTTTACTGCTTCACAAACCTCATTACATTTGATTAAACAAAATACATAGTAATAGACAAAACATGTTGCAAACTTCTGGCCATGGCCCATTGACTAGGAGGCCTGTAGCTCTCAGCAGGGAGGAGGGATTATGGTGGTGGGCCTTGGAGTCAGACAGAGGGAGGTCGGAGCTCAGCTCTGCCCCCCAACAGCTCTGGAACTCTGGGCCTGTGCTCCTGGATCTCAGATAGGAGAAGCATCATCGTTGTTTAGTCACTAAGTCATGTCCGATTCTTTGTGACCCCAAGAACTATAGCCCACCAGGCTCCTCTGTCCATGGGATTTCCCAGGCAAGAACACTGGAGTGATTGCCATTTCCTCCTCCAGGGGATCTTCCCAACCCAGAGCCCAGAGATCAAGCCCACATCTCCTGTGTTGGCATGCAGATTCTTTACCACTGAGCCACCTGGGAAGCCCTAGGAAAAGCATGCTGCTGCTGCTGCTAAGTCACTTCAGTCATGTCTGACTCTGTGTGACCTCATAGATGGCAGCCCACCAGGCTCCCCCGTCCCTGGGATTCTTCAGGCAAGAACACTGGAGTGGGTTGCCATTTCCTTCTCCAATGCATGAAAGTGAAAAGTGAAAGTGAAGTTGCTCAGTCGTGTCCGACTCTTAGCGACCCCATGGACTGCAGCCTACTAGGCTCCACCGTCCATGGGATTTTCCAGACAAGAGTACTGGAGTGGGGTGCCATCGCCTTCTCTGAGGAAAAGCATAAGAGGACCTATTTCTAGAGCCATCATGAAGAGGAAACAAGACAAACACTTTGTTTTGAGTTGACTTGTACCCCCCCACCCCCAGTGCCTGTGTTGAATCTCTAACCCCTATCAGGACTGTATTTGGATTTGGAGGAGAGGTTAATAAAGGAGGTGATAAAGATTAAATGAGGTCATAAGGTTGGGGCTCGAATCCAATAGAGCTGGTATCCTTGCAAAAAGAGGAAGAGACACCAGACACCTCTTTCTCTCTCACTCTTCTCTCTGTACTAAAAGAGTACTTTTTTTTTTTTTTTTTTTTTTATCTCCCCCTCTCTCTCCACAAGCACACAAAGGAAATGCCACGTAAAGGTGCATTTGCAGTGAGAAGGCTCCATATGCAAGCTGGGAATTTACCTGAACCCTGAGCATGGACTTCTCATCTCCAGGACTGTGAAAAAATAAACGCCGAGTGTTTATGCGTCCCAGTCTGTAGTGTTTGGTGAGGCAGCCTGAGTGGACTAAGACACACAGCGAGTGCTCGAAACAGCCCAGGACACAGATCAAGCATCGGATCAACTCTCTGGCAGGCGCTCTTCTCTAAGTGCATCATTTGCTGCATACAAGGGACTAAGATACTTCTAGAAAAACTTCTCCATAAGACATGCACATTAAAGAAGAGGGAAAGAACACCACCACCATTGCCAACAAAAGAAAAGAAAAAAAGCAACGTGAGCATTTTCACTGGCTTCTAGATTAGGAACCAGTTGAAGCCAGGGGTTGCTATATTCGGTTGTGTTTCCCCTTTACCCAGCGCAGGACTCAGCTCATGCTTAGTCAACGAATGACCAACAACTGAAGAAAAGAATTCTACTAGGCAAGCAAAAAAAAAAAATTCCCTTCGGTTGGATTCAATTCTATTCCACTAAACAAATACTTTTCAAAGATTTCTTGCTCTACCTAGAGCTCAGGATAAATAACATCCCTCTCCTCAAGCAGAGAAAGATGAAATACAACCAATTTAGCAGAAAACAAGGCAAAGGCTGCTACAGAGGGTTTTCCAAGGGCTTCAGGAACCCAGAGGAGGGAACCATCAGGTTCTCCCTTAAAAAGAACAGAAAAACCAAGTTTAAGGGCATTCTGAGTTATGCCTTTAAAAAATAGGTCAATCAAGTCAACCAGCCTTTCAGAAAATGCCCAGTAAAGGCTGGCAATCAACTCAGTTCTGCAATTAGTTAACAGGAAAATTAAGAAATAAATAAATAAATATCCATAGATCTTGCCCTGATTTTTTCTTTATTGTAGAAGCAAGAAATAATTGCAGAGAAAACAATTCCCAAGGGAAAAAATATGAGGTAGGTTTCTACTGCCAACCCAGGTCATCAAGGCACAGACTCATGGGGCAGAGAGCAGATTCTGCAGGGCTCCGGGGAAGGGGCCCTGGACTGGTTCACATGGATGTAAAGATCCAATTGCTACTGCATGGATCAGTCAGAAAGACGGGGCAGAGGCAGAAGGTCTCTGCAGAGGCAGAAGGTGGACAGTGGGACATTTCCTCACTTCAATACATGGCTGCATACCATGAGCGCGGATCTGGGGGTTAATGAATAGGATTGAGTCAACCATCAGAAAGGATCAGGGTCTTAATTTCCCCCTCCTCTGATAGGACTTCGTTCTCTTGCCTCTTGTTTTCTACTGGTCATCCATCACTCTTCTCATCGCCCAATCACCCTCTTCCCCACATGGATCATCACCTGCCTCCCTCCTTACCCTCCACTCACCTGCTACATTCTGTTCTATCCATCCTGTGACCTAAACCTCTCCTTTCTGTGTACTTTCTGGGACACACTCTGGGCCACCATCACCTCTCACCTGGGCCACAGCAGCAGATGCCTCCCTGGTCTCCAAGGTAACCTGAGCTGATGTCTGTGGTAGTTTTCTAGGGCTGCCATCACAGAAGACCACAGATCCGAGGGCTTAAACATCAAAAGCTCATCCTCCCAGTTCTAGAGGCTACAAGCCTGAGAGCCAGGTGTCAGCAGGACTGGTTTCCTCTGCGGCCTCTCTCCTGGGCTTGTCTTTCCCCTCTGCCAGTCTGGGTCCTGACCTTCTCTTCTCATAAAGACACCAGTCATATTGGATTAGGACAAACATCTATCACCTCTTTTTAACTTGTTTACCTCTTTAAAAATTCTGCCCCCAAATACAGTTATATCTTGGGATACTGAGGGTTAGAACTGTAACATATGAATTCGGAGAGGCGGCATAATTCAGCTACAACAACCCGCCTCTAATTCGTTCCATTCCAGTCCTCTATGGAAGGTTACATCTAACATGCCCTACTGACCATGACTCTCCCAGATCAAATAGCTTTCCTGGAGCCCCAGAGACACAAGACAAGGTGGAAATGTCCCTACAGGGCAGAGGGTGGAGTGCTCCACCTCCTTCCACCTTCACCTCCAGACACTACGCTCAGCCTTCCCAAACCGCACCAAGCCATCTCTTGCCTACACGCCACCACAGTTCCCCAGATCTTTGCATCTCTTCTCCAATCCCTAACACCTCTTCCAGGAAGTCCCTCTTGTCCCACTCTATCCTCCCAAGTCCATTAGATTAATCCCCTTCTTCAGTTCTGTTCAGTTCAGTCCCTCAGTTGTGTCTGACTCTTTGCGACTCCAAGAACCGCAGCACACCAGGCCTCCCTGTCCATCACCAACTCTCAGAGTTTACCCAAACTCGTGTCCATTGAGTCAGTGATGCCATCCAATCATTTCATCCTCTGTCGTCCCCTTCTCCTCCTGCCCTCAATCTTTCCCAGCATCAGGGTCTTTTCAAATGAGTCAGCTCTTCGAATCACGTGGCCAAAGCATTGGAGTTTCAGCTTCAATATCAGTCCTTCCAATGAACACCCAGAACTAATCTCCTTTAGGATGGACTGGTTGGATCTCCTTGCAGTCCAAGGGTCTCTCAAGAGTCTTCTCCAACACCACAGTTCAAAAGCATCAATTCTCCGGCGGCTCCTGCACCGTGCAACATCCCCTTCTTAGACTCCCAGAAAGAATCTGCCTGCAATGCAGGAGACCCAGGTTCAATCCCTGGGTCAGGAAGATTCTCTGGAGAAGAGAATGGCAAGACACTCCAGTGTTCTTGCCTGGAGAATCCCATGGACAGAGGAGTCTGGTGGGCTTACAGTCCATGGGGTCGCACAGAGTCAGACACGAGTGAGTAACTAACACTTCGATTTCTAGACTCCCAGAGTGCTCATTCTTTTCCACTGTCAAGGTCCAGATTACACCTGTGAGTTATATCCCACTGACTTGCCTGCTTTCTTCTCTGGTCTTTAAATGTGACCATGACCGGTCAGCACCATGTTCTCACTGTGGAGCCACAGCATTGGGTGTTCAGGACTCAATAACTGAACGAATGTGCTGCCTCCTATCCTGGGAGATTCCTTCCCTGGTTCCTCTCTATTCTCTGGCCCTTTTGCAGAACCTATTGGAGGGTTTGCCATGAGCTTTGGGGAGTCAGTAGACCCTGGTGGGATGGAGTTAGGTTCAAAGGAGGTCAGAACTCTAGCAGGTGGCAATACCCTCATGATGCAGCTTTTTTTTTTTTTTTATGTTGATAGGTTTCTACTGTTCAATCAGTTTTCGATGGCTTTTCATCATCTCTGTCAACTACAAATTGGCACTTGCCAAGGCCTTTTGCCAGCGACTGAGCAACAATGCCAAGGGTATTTCTATCTGACTCTGCGGAGACTGAACCCTGTGTTGCTGCAGCTTCTGACTTTCAACACCCCCCCGGGGGGAATTCAGGGAGGAGAGTGAGGCACTCTGTGCTCCAGGGAAACTAGTGGAACAGGTCCTTCGACAGCTAGATATTTTCAGGAACTGATTTCATGATCCCAATCCTTGCATCTCCTCATATCTAGAAAAGAACTAAATCCCTTCACGGTGACATCAGCGCCTTGTGACTTGCGGAAACCCTTTGTAAAACAAGCGCTTGACTGCACTGAACTCCCCTTCACCAAAATCTTACACGCTGACCTTCCTCCACTGCTGCTTTGGAGTAGTCTCTCGGAGCTGAGAAGTGCTGTCTCCTGGGCTGCAGTCTTCATTTTGCCCCAAAGAAAACTTAACTCACAACTCGCATGTTGTGACTGTTTTTAGTCCATTATCTCCTTCACTTAGCTAAATACTGAATTTGCCAACATTGCTTTAAAAATGAACCTTCATTAAGAAAGAAGAGTCTTCAATATTCTGTAATAACCAGTATGGGAAAAGAATCTGAAAAAGAACAGATGTATGTATATGTATAACTGATTCACTTTGCTGTACACCTGAAACTAACACAATATAAATCAACCATACTCCAACATAAAATAAAAAATAAGTTAGAAAAGAAAGGAAGGAGGTAGGAAGAGAGGAAGGGCAAGAGGGAGAAGCAAAGAAAGGAAGGAAGGACAGTCTTCAAGAGAAAGAGCGCTGGTTTGGACCAAGACACTCTGGGTTCCGCTCTAGGAACCGTGTCACCTTGACTCTGTCCCTTCACCCTTCTATCTTCTATTCACGATCTGGAAAGCAAAACGCATGCAAATGACTTTCCATTTTGCTGTGAGTATCAGAGGGGAGTGTGCAAAGGAAGCGCCTGGCACACAGTAGGGGTTTTAAAAATGCTAATTCCCTTTTTCCCCACTGCACACATCACACTTCACCTCACTTCAGTTATCAGCCCATTTTCAGGGATTTTCAGCACAGAATGTTTATCAGAAAACATCCTTGGGTGGGAGGGAAGAGCAAAACCAGCAGCTTGATAAAGGAGACCATGACACGGCCGTCACTGGGAAAACCTGAACGCGTCTAGAATTGATTGCCATTTTCCACTAAAAATTACTTGGGAAGTTCAAGTGGTAGGAGTTCCCGAAAAAGATTCTGACTGTCAGTGACAACTGACAGCATGTTTGTGCCTCTTTCATATTCTGATGAAATTTTCAGAATCTCATTGCCTTGGAATAAAAATATTAGCACCTGTATGTGTGGAAGTGTGGACTGAGCCAGAACTCCCTCCATCTCTGACGGCAGTGCTTGTGTATAGAGATTATTTCTGTTTCCCCAAATATTTATCACGACACTATACACAATACAAATGGCCTGATTCTCATTCTGAATCAAAGCAGAAGGCGCCCTCTTTCTCAGATCCTGGACAGAGAAGCACGAGGGCTCCTCCATGAGTATCACAGCAACAAACAGGGCTTCTGCTAAAATTCATACATAATCAAAACAAATTGAATATCCACCCTGATTTCCATAGGGAGCAGCGCTCTAATGATTAATGCTTGACGATGATATTTAATTAAATCTTATTTACTTTATAAATACTTTCCGAGTCTTTTTTTCTGTGATATACCAAGTATTAACATTCGGAGATAATTTAACACATCATAGATGAAGACAGGGGTTATAATAACAAGAAGGAACTTACATCAACATCAGGCAAAGCCTGGAAACATTTTTTACAATAGAGAATATTTGCAGGGCACAAATTTGAAAACAATTTGATTCTCAAGGTCTGGAGTGTTTCCTCTCTTTCTCTCTCTCAAAACATACATCACATACACACAAAAAATATATATACAAAATATACCCCTCAAATGTGTGTTTACAATTTTGTTTCACCTATTCTTGTAAAAACCCTCACCCCCTCCAACCCAACCTCAGGCTTCTGACTTCATTAACCCTGAAATTTTCAGCTTCTGTATGTTTCTGCCTGGAAAACTAGATAGAATCAGCACATCGAGATCCATCCTGAATTTCAGACCAGAAATCTCGTTTTCATGTATCTGGGTATAGGAGGATGAAGATCAAGTTATGAAATTTGATTCTGGAAATAAATCTTAGATATTTCATATTTCCCCCCCAAATTCCAACCAATTAGATTTCTTCTTAGAATGTTCATTAATTATCTTTAACTGAAATTATGATTCTTTCCAACCCGAAGAAACTTGATTTTATTTGTGCAATTTCTGTGAAAGGCATTATGAACCATTTATTAATTTTTAAGAAAACAGAAGCTAGACTTTGGGAAACATTAATGTTTTAATTTTTAAGCTTTTTAAATTATTCACTGGGCTTCCCAGGTGGCACAGCAGTAAAGAATCCGCATGACAATGCAAGAGACACAGGAGACCCCTGTTCCATCCCTGGGTCAGGAAGATCCCCTGGAGCAGGAAATGGCAACCCACTCCAGTATTCTCACCTGGAGAACGCCATGGACAGAGGAACTTGGAGGGCTACAGTCCATGGGGTCACAGAGTCAGACATGACTGAGCAATCGAGCATGCACAATTATCACCAAGATCAGGTAACTGTAGAAATAAGGTGAATAAAAATGGAGGAGAATTATTCATTCATTTGATCTGGTTCGCTGCTGAGATCAGAATGTTCTTTGCACTCTGCTCCTAGACCCATAGCCTAAGTCAACAGCAGGATTCTTGACCTTTGAAATGAAATAGACTCTATGTGACTGTCGGATGAGAAGAGAAACCCCCCATCCTCCACAGGGAAACCAAGGCACTGGTTCCTAAGGTTACTACTGTTCAGTGTCCCTGGAAAATACTGGCCACACGTGGTCCTGTGGGGTGTCGGGCACGCGCGAACCGTTTCACAACCATTCTTGCCAACATGGGGCTTTTTCAGGTTCCCCAAGGGATATCTGAAGGTCCTCATTCCTAACGAATTTACCTAATTCAAAACTCACACCCAGTGGGCAATCCTGACAAAGGAGAGCAAACAGATCATTTTCGCACATTAAGAAGTGGGTGTGATGTCGCTACGGCCCCCTACAGTGTACAATTCTCCTGGAACAAATTCAAAATCCCTTACTTTCCATTTCAAATTTTTTCTGATTCACAAGATCTCAAATTGAGATATAGTGAGCCTTAATTACACTTCCTATGAGACTATCTAAATCTGCATAATTCATATTGGCATACCTGTCTCAGACCCATTGCATTATCAACCCCATCTTACCGACGAAGTCAAACTTTATGAGTTGAGTCTTCTGCAGAGAAAATTAAAGATATAGCTGAGTATACGAACCCAAGGCCAGGCCTAGGGTACTGCTCCATGCCAGGGAAGTAAAATCAGACAGATGTCAGGCTTGTTGATACGTGGGGTCAAAGACATCACAGGATACCATCACGCAGCCCCACCAGGAGGGTTTTTTCTATAGCTATCAATGACATTGAGCTTTCAAATCTAGACAGTAGCTGGAAATACATTCAATTTACTTGATTCAGCTTTTAATTCATGAAAAATATATCACTCTCTGTTCCACATCAGTTAATATTCCAAATACGGTGCCTTGCTTTTCTTTCTAATCATAATGACATAAGTGTATTTTATAACAAGGTGTTCTATTGCTGTCTAACTATTCATCCTCCACATGTACATAAATGTTAAATGAGTTGGAGAGGCATTATAGCCAATTTTAATGCTTTTAAAACCAAAGGTGACATCCATTTAGGCTGGCTTTCTAATAAATTCTGACTTTTTTTTCATTTGAGGAAAAATGTATAATGCTAAGTTTATGTGATTTAACAAGGTATTTTTAGCCTCAGAATAATAAATCCCTTCTAAATCAATGGTCTTTGTACTGTTACAAAGAGTTAATAATATAAGGCAAGTGAAAATAAGTGCAGTTATTAAATACTTTATTGCTAAGTTGAGACCAAGAGTTATACCAACAGAGAAACCGGGAAGGGGGAGAACAGCGATGAAGTTAAAATATAAACAAATATATAATGCCACTTTGCAGGATTAAGTGCACTGTCTAAAAGAAAAATTTAAGGAAATAATTTAAATAAATGGTATAATAAGATCCTTTTAAGAGACAGCTGTTAAGATCCATATTTAGATTCATGTTCTTTTATCCATTCTATGAATAACAACCAGCTTTTGTTATTTCCTTACACGAAACCATTTTTAAAATAAATTTCAAGTGTTATAAATCACTCAGAACGTACGTACCCCTAATTCATGCAGTTTTATTGCCACTAAGGAAATCATCATTCTTTACACTTTGAATCTCTCTTTTTCTCCCAGTGCCCTTCTTTATTGCAGGAGCCTGAATGGTTTGGGGTTTTTTTGTTTTTGTTATTTTGTTTTCGATGCTATGATTGCAAATCCACTTTTTCAAATCAAAATGTTTTCAGTTATAAAGAAGGAGAAATTTAACACCCTTGGTAAATATTCTTTACAAAGCCTGTAACGAGCAGGTCAATAGACATGTAAATATCGATGCATTTTGAATGCCCATTCTTATGAATTTATAAAGTCTTAAGGGCCTTCATTTTGCCAAAAGCAATTTTGCAGGCTGTTAGTCCAGGCTCCTCTATTCATGGAATTCTCCAGGCCAGAATACTGGTGTGGGTAGCCTTTCCCTTCTCCAGGAGATTCTTCCCAACTCAGGGATCGAACCCAGGTCTCCCACATTGCAGGCGGATTCTTTAACATCTGAGCCACCAGGAAAGACCAAGAATACTGGAGTGGGTAGCCTATGCAATCTCCAGAGGATCTTCCTGAGCCAGGAATCAAACTGGGGTCTCCTGAATTGCAGGCAGATTCTTTATTATCTGACTAGCCTCTTGGCATATTTGAAAAAAAAAGAAAAACGGTTCAACAGTCCAGGTACTGAGACTTACAGAGTTGGATCAACAACTGTACAGGGTTCATTCCCAGGCTGTGTCTGGCTCATGAATGTGGGATACTGTTGCTATAATGCGGGCACCCCATCACACACTAACATACTCTATTGTACAAGCACATGACCACATTAGGATCTATGATGCTCATGGTGAATATATCCAGAGAATAAGGCACAGACACAGGTAAGCACATGCCTTCAGGCAGATCAGTAACAGGAAGCCCACACTATTATTAATATATCAGAACCAAACTGGCATGGGCTGTGACTATATGCTGGACATGGAGAGTGAGTGAAAGTTATTCAGTCATGTCTGACTCTTTGTGACCCCATGGACTGTAGCCTGCCAGGCTCCTCTATTCATGGAATTCTCCAGGCCAGAATACTGGAGTGGGTAGTTGCTCCTTTCTCCAGGGGATTCTTCCCAACCCAGGGATCGAACGCAGGTCTCCCATGCTATAGGCAGACTCTTTAACATCTGAGCCACCAGGGAAGCCCAAGAAACTGGAGTGGGTAGCCTATCTAATCTCCAGGGGATCTTCCTGACCCAAGAATCGAACTGGGGTCTCCTGCATGGCAAACAGATTCTTTACTATCTGAGCTACCAGGAAAGCCCGGATATGGAGATTGGCAATCTGCACCAGTATTTCTGCCTGGGAAATGCCATGGACAGAGAAGCCTGGTGGGCTACAGTCCACTTAGACTGAGTGCCAGAGCACATACATGCTGGAAATAATGTCTTGTCCTCATATATAACATTTAACCAATCCACTGACATATTAGTCAAACCTGCCTCCTAATCAATCTGGGAGTAATAATTCAAATATTTAAATGTAGGGAAGAGGGATGAAGGGGTAGAAAGACCAACCATTCCAGTTTTCTTGGGAACTAAGTCATGAGACTTCCAGTACCAAAACTGGGAAATTCCCAGACCAACAGGAGCAGGTTGGTAAACCTAGAAGGAAGGAAATTAGGAATTCATTTTTGGTTGGGGCAAAGGCCACAGAGGAAGTGGACTGGAAGAAAAAATAACCCCCACCCCCCCAAAAAAAGTGATTTGAATTTCATATAATAAAGAGGGTTACCCCAGTTGAAAGAAAGGTACCTTTAACAGAGGTTTTTAACTCTCAAAAAAAAAGTGGCGGGGGGGAGGGGGGAGCGGAGGGGGGTGTGGATGAGTCCTCAGCATTCAAATGCAATGGCCCCTAAGGATTCACAATGTTTAATATCACCTCATGTAAAACTGGGGCTTCCCAGGTGACGCTACTGGTAAAGAACTCACCTGCCAATGCAGGAGAAGTAAGAGACTCAGGTTCCATCCTTGGGTCAGAAAGATCCCCGGAGGAGGGCATGGCAGCCCACTCCAGTATTCTTGCCTGGAGAATCCCATGGACAGAGGAGTCTGGCAGGCTGCAGTCCATGGGGTCTCAAAGAATCAAACAGGACTGAGAGACTAAGCGCACACACCCATATAAAAATGAGCTGTGTTTTTAATTTTACTTCCTAAAAAGGATGGATTTGGTTGGGCCAATCTATTTTAATAGCAATTCTGAGAGTTCTGGGTGAGGAGTCAAAAAAATTTTTGCCTTGGCTAATATGGACCTTGAAAAGGCTAAAAATAGCGATTGTATAAAATCCTGAACTGAAGAAACAAAAAGTCAGACCAATTTTACAAGCGATTACAGTAAAATTTTTAAAAATCAGACCAAATTTCTGCCTTAAACCAGTGAATGATGAAGACAAAGTTGCCCGTGAAATCTGATGAAACCGATCCAGAAGCAGGCTTTTGAAATGTTACCCCCATAAAAAGAGCCCATAAAATTAATCTACCTGGACCCTTTCCATGTTAAATCAGCAAAGAAATAACTTTTAAGCACTTAGGACATTAGTTATAAAATGCATGGTCTCTAGTTGTCCATATACACAGACCCAAAATGCTGTGTGCTTGGATCACTCCAGCTCAACACACAGAAAGAAAACACGGACAAGAACAGAATGATGGATGCTCTGCAGTAACGACTGGGATTTGTGCTCAAGAGAAAGAAGAGTAACACCAGGGACTCAGGAAAAGATGAAAAAAATGTTGGAAACCCCCAAATCATTTTAATTCACCGGTATTCCTAAGTCCCGTTGCACTCCCCCTACCAAAATTAAATGGTATCAATGTGGTCTTTCTGGTCCAGTTACTTAAAGCTTGGCATATGCTGTGTATAATAATGCCACCAATAAAGGGCATCCATATCTCCTTGAATAAAGGCTCACGCTGTTCAGCTGACTTACCTGAGTGGGTCTAGAAATGCCCAGGGGACCGGGATTCTCAGTCCAACGATCTACCTGTCGCAGGACAGCTGCCTCCCAGGTGAACATCCCATCTTGCAATTGATGGGAGTCTTCTTGAGGGCCAAAACTGAACACTGACCTTTGAGGAGGAATTTTGACACACAGAATCTGAGCTTTCACACCAGCAAATCTCAGTTGAAATCCCAGCTCTGTTACTGGCCACTGACGTGTAATGGACCAGTCACATAGCCTAAGTCCCAATTTCCTCTGTTATAAAAGAGGACTGCAAGTTTCTTCACAAAGTTAAACCAAGAATTGCCATGTAACCCAGCAAATTCCACTCCTAGATACAGACACCAGAGAATTAAAAACTGGGACTCACACAGATGTACACACATGTTCACGGCCGCTCTACTCACATCAGCCAAAAGGTGGAAGCCACGCAAGTGTCCATCAACGGATGAACAGATAAACTAAATGTAATCTCTCCACACAATGTAAAACTACTCTGCTGTGAAAACGAATGAAATTCTGATACAGGTAACAACAAGGATGAACCTTAAAAATATTTTTGTTGTTATTGTTTAGTGGCTAAACTGTTTCCAACTCTTTGAGGTCCCATGGACTGTAGCCCACCAGACTTCTCTGTTCACGGGATTTCCAGGCAAGAATACTGGAGTGGGTTGCCGTTTCCTTCTCCAGGGGACCTTCTTGACCCAGGGATGAACCCACATCTCCTGCATTGTAGACAGATTCTTTACCACTGAGCCACCAGGGAAGTCCTTGAGAACATTAGGTTAAGTGAAAAAAGCCAGACACAAAAGGACAAACTGGCTGTGATGCCACTTACTTGAAATATCTGGAAAAGGCAAATTCATAGACAAAGTAGACTGGGGGTTACGGGAGGCAGAGGGGAATGGGAAGCTACTGCTCAACAGGGAACAGAATTTCTGTTTGGTATAAAAAAAAATTTTGGAAGCAGATAATGATGGTTGCCCGAGATGGCATTCATGACATCATTCATGACACTGAATTGCGCATTTAAAACTACTTAAGACGGAAAATTGTATGTTATACATATATTGTAATTTTTAAAATGAGAAACAACAGAAGCTTTAAATGATAGCTAACACACTGGGAGGATTAACAACAGAGTTCATGTCCAAGAGAGTGACAAAGAGGTGCCGCTCAACTCAGTCTGAATGTTCTTCCCTTTTACGTCCACTCCACTTGGCACATGCTCAGGGCTGCGCTGTGATGCTGACCACTCACCTGTCCTCACCGGCATGGGCAGTGCTCGGAGCGCTGGTCCTGAGGCTCCCAGCAGCTTCTAGTCTCCAGGGCCTGTGTTCCTACCAACTCAGGAAGTTTGATTTCTTCAAGGAGAGAGGAAGTGGATGTCAGTTTCTGACAAAGGCAATTAACAAGTTGCATGCACAGGAACCTACTTTTTTTTCCCCTAATCACAAGCTTTACAATTTACTGCATCTAGAAAGAAACTGAATTTAAAATGCAATTATTGTGCAGTAATTAACTTTGTCCAAATGAGGTCCTTTCAGAATTCACTTTCTTTAGATACATTACTCAGCCCAGTGTCTTTTTTTTTTTTTTTAATGCTTTTCAATAAAGTTTTTTTATGGTCACATTGGCGGATTAAAAAAAAAAGTCTGATTTGATATATCTGAGCTCTTTCCAAGAACTCTGTCATAATTTTCTGAGTTTAAGCTTTCCACTTGGGGTGGGGGAGAAGGAGAGAAGAGTCTCATTTCTGGAAATCAACTGTTTGTTGCCACGTGAAACAGCCTCTCTCTCTCTCTCTCTCTCTCTCTGTCTCTGTCTCTCTGTCTCTCTCTTTCTCTCTCTCTCTCTGAAATCTGCCTCCAGCCAGCCAACCAGTCCAAGTTAATGGCAGTAACAATAGTAACAATTTGATGTCATCCTGCCCTCACTCCAGAATCAACACAGTCTTGCCTTAAAATTGCTAGGGCAGCCCACGTCAAGATGGAGTGTGAAGAAAAATCCCCTACCCCCCGGGGTTGAGATGGACAGAGGCATCTGATAACAGGAAAGGCTGGTGACTTTCTCTCCCATCCACCATGCCAGTGGAGGTTTCTTACGTTTCTTTCTTTCTTCTTTCCCCACGTACAGGCGCCAGGGAGACACCCGTCCCATGAGCACATGTTCATTGACCCAAACATGTGAAACATAACTACAGCAGACTCCTCCCCTTCTCTCAAATTTCTCTCCTGGCAAACATTTGAAACAAGGTTTATTTTAGAAAGCCCTCTGCAGTAGTTCTTAGATCTGAAAAACCTCCACGCAGCTCTGAATAATGTTGAGATTTCCAACCTACTGGGCCCCTGTCATGGAAGAACCACCTAGAGGGCAGATTCTGAATGTGCCGAAAGCTCGGAATCCAGGACCCGGGATGTGATCAACCCCTTTCCTAACACAGCGGAACACCCGAGTCCAGAGGGAGAAACTGACCCTTTCTCCTCATCCCACGAAAACCCCAGCTGGGCAAAGCCAGGGCATTACTGGACTCTGCAGAAATTACCAGCCAGTCCCTTCATTTTGCCAAGGGGGAGAAAGAGAAAGAAAGAAGAGAAAGAAAGAGGAGTGAGAACCCCAGCAGATACACGTTGGCCCTGCCAATGACTCTCTGTTTAACTTGTAATCAAAACAACTCAAACCCAGTTACTGTTTGCGGATCTGCCAAGTTTCTCAATTTCAGTCGTCGGCAGCAGGCCCTCGGTATGACAGGCTGTCTTTCAGATTCCAGCAGAATCTGCCAAAGCCCCAGCTCAGAGGCAACTGGTAAATTAAATGCCAGCGAGCAAGGACATTCCTACACCTTTCCTCGGTGTGCACAAAGCAGCTTCAGGGCCCACGTCCTGGCAGAGGGGACAAGGACCTGGGGTGCTTGGGGAGGACCCCAGGCTGCTGTCCATGCCCCCACATCTGGGTCATCACACCCCAGTGCCTGCTGGGCAGCAGTCATTGCATGGATGGAAATCAACAACCAAGTTTTCCTATTAAACAGGGGCTGGAGTGGGGGCTGGGGAGAACCACTCTGCCAATAGATGAAAAGAAGACTCTCAAATCAAATAGACACAGAAAAACTCGCTTTCAAGTGCCCTGCGATATCACGCAATCTATAGATAACGTGAGGTATTCAGATCCGCTGCAGAGTGTAATTGAAAATAAAATAGACATTAAATGCATACAGGCACATCTTTAAATCTTGCATCCTAAAAGCTTCTTGTGAAACGAAAGATAAGGCTTCTCTTTTCCTAGGAAAGTGTAAGCTTTTAAAATCCAGTTGATCCTCTGGGGGCAGGGGTTACACACTGCAGGTTCAGCCACCTCCCCGATTATCAGATGCGGATTTGCATAGCAGATATTAATGAATAAGCATTGTTTTGACTGCAACTTTGACTATAACCTGCTGATTTAATGACTCACAGTAAGTTTAGGGAGTGTAGGCTGCAGTCTTAATTACGCAAACGTGGCCGTGCTCCTGATATTAATAACAGCTAGCATAAATATCAGGACTTGACAGAACTATGGAATTAAAGCTGGAAAGGCAGTCAAGTCAGTGGGCCCAACGGACCCTCTAAATGGGAAAATGATTCCTGATTTCACCACTTTACCAAAATCTGTTTCTATAGTAAACAATACTGCTGTTTGCTTTTTTTTTTATGTTCAAGGTGGAGTGAAGGTGCTGGTACTCACACCGAGGCTTAGTGTTTGCAGGTGATGGGAAGAAACGTGCTGGCAGGAAAGAGGCCTCGTGCAGGGGCACTGTGAGAGCGGTTTAATTTGTCTTCCTTCCTGGACTGACTCACAGGGGAGGGCTGCCAGAGAGAGGGACCAGGGCCCTTGAGAGCCTGCCAGGGCCATGTGTGTTTTGGGTCCGTGCGTGGATGTGTGGCTCCAAGGGATGCCCTTGGGGTCCTGTCTGCACCTTTGCAAGAGCATCCACATGTCTGCACCTGGGTGTACAGCGGGGGCTCGTGCTGCAAACCTCCCTCCTGTTCTGCATCTCCTCCTTAGTTCAGGAAGTAAGAAGGGCCTGTCGTGCCGGGCATCCCTTTTATTTGCCATAATTTGGCAGGTTGCTGTCTGTGAGGCTGCAGAACTGAAAAGACGCATCACTTTGATGAAGCCTCTGATGGGCGTCGGGTGCAGGGCACCATCCAGGTAATTCTAGCCTCTAAGCCCCAAGTTGCTTTCTCTTCCAACCTCAGGGGTTTCGTTTGAGAGAGGGAAAAAAATGTTTTTTAAGTGTAACTCACCGATCTGCAGGTTTTCTTTCCCTAAACTAACAACATTTGCAAAAGAGAACAGAATTCTAAATGAGGTTTAACATCCAGGCCCATGACCCGGGGGACATTTCTGGGGACATAGCCACCAAGGGAAAGCTGCTGAAAAATCCTAGTGGACAAATTTTAATTAGCTGACAGACGAATTCCTGTTCAGTTTTGGGTTTTCGATCAGGGAAGCTATGATCACTTACCAGAGAAACCGTAACCGTGTGTGTGTGTGTGTGTGTACAGGAGGCCTTCGAGGAGTCTGTCTTTTGGTCTTGGTGCGGGGAGGGCTCAGCATAGGCTTTGAGCAGAAATGTCCCATTGCTGCATTTTGGCATCCATGTCTGCCCTGACCCTCAGCTCACAGTTCACAAGGCCTCCTCACAAACTCCGGATGCTCCCAGCACCTTATTGCTATGCTAATGCCCAGGGCTGCCTCAATTTGCAATTCCTCCCTGGTAATGGTATTCAGATTTCCGAGTTCCTTGGAGGGATGAGGGTGCCAGGAGACGGTTTTTTGTTTTGTTTTGTTTTTTCCTGCGTCTGGTCAGACAGGTAAAATAAACTCAGCCCAGTGACCAAAGATCCCCTCTCTAAGGTCTTCTTTGGTCTGAACAGAAAAGCAGGAGCATGGGCAAGTTAAAATAGTGATCAGATTGTTTGCAGATCAGGAGTGAGGGGGGAAAGGCCAGATTCCTTTTACAAACTTGTTCTCAATTGTTAATTTCCCATTCTTTGTCCACAATCTAGGAGACACGGCCTCAACATCTTTACTAGCGTGGGGGAGACACCCCCTTTGCTTAATATAACCCCCTCTCTTTGCATTTGAAAATAAATGTAAAGTTTACCTTGGGAACAAATGATTAATGAAGTGTTTTCAACACATCCCAGCTGTTCACCATAATAGAAGAATAATTTGATGTTTGGGGTCCTTAAGCCATTTGATGGCAATTGATTTTTTTTTTTTTTGGAGGGGCTATGGGGGTAGAGTGATTAAAGGGTTAATATTCAAATCAGAAATTTGCAAGGCCTGCATAATGGGAGCGCCACCCTCATAACAATAGGAATTTTTAACAATATCCAGCCTTGTTAGCAAGAGAGTTACATGCATTGAGGGCAATCAGTGTGTCTTGTCAGTTTCTTTTTATCTACCATCTCCAACCGCCGAGGAGCCGAAATGAAGCACTTTGGAATTATCAATTTCAGCCACATTTGCATAACAAAGCCCCCGAGGAAGAGGCATGATAAATGTGAAGGACCCCTCTTGGAAAAGGAACTGTCAACCGCGCCCCGAAAGATTCTCCGACCAAGCGCATTCTCCGGGACTGCAGTCAGCGAAAATAAAATGAAAGCATTAAAGAAAGTCATTCTCTCAGAGAGAAAAATCTCCCCCTCTGCACAGAGAGAACTGGATGAAATGACATTATGCATATGAAAATGTCCAGAAAGATGTTTGATTTATGTATGCATTAGATGCAAATTCCATTACGGTGCGCGCGCTGTTGTGTGATTTGGCGCTGAACACATCAGCGCCCTGATCAGATCTGATCTCATTAATTCCGACAAGGAGAGAGAGAGGGAATTGAGAAGAATTTATGGCCTGGACACTTGAAAGAAGTAAATTGTAATTCTGTTTAAAGCTGTAGCGAACCTTTTAAACACCTTTTATTATAGGAAAGAAGCACTCACTTTTATAAGACTGTAAGGACTTACTTAATCTTGTACGGGGGGTTTCTGGTTCTCATTTAGGGGGAAAAAAAATCTGTGACCTTGTTTAGAGGAAAGGAAAAAAAAAAAAAAGGAAAATGCCTATCTTAGACCAAAATTCAAGGAGAACGTCACAATAGTAGGATCAAAGGAGAAACAGTGCCTCAGTGAAGAATGGTGTAAACGCTGGACTTCTTAAGAATCGTGTTTTAGTTTTGTTTTTTTGGTATTTTTCAATGGCTTAATATTTTCAAAGAAAATACCAAACAGTGAATGGATATATATTTTTTTTAATGCGACTGGGCGGCAGATTTACCTTTTAAAATGTCTTTAATTGCATCGCAGATAAAAGTATTACTAAAAATGGGGTGAGATAACATGGGGAGAGCATCCTTTGAAAGCTCCACTTTCACTGCTTTGGAAACACAGTACATTTCAGACCAAAATTAATAATAGTAATAATAATAATAATCCAACTGCCAAAACAGTTTTAAGAGGAAATAATATTTCCGTGGGGAAAATCCCAGATCGTTTGTTACTAGCAAAAACTGATTCTTATCTTTCTTTTTCTCCCCGAACAAGATTTTAATAAATCGTTTCCTCCTTTCAGGAGCGATAATCACCCTTCACGGGTGAGGTGTCCTGTATTTACTTGATAGCGAGTGTAAAACCAAAAGTGTCTCAATATGTTATTGCAGGAAGGAATCATGTCCCTCCCCAGTATTCATGACCCCCTGGGGTGCAGCTTTGCCTGCAAGAGTTGCGTTTCCCCGCGCATCTTTCATCTTCCTGAGCTATGATTAACTGTCTTCCCAGGGCCGGAGGTGGGGGCAGAGACTGGATTCGGAAAACCTTAGTTACCGATCATGTTTGATTTGAGATGAAAATGAAGATATGGAGGCTGCACCCTCCCCCACTGCAGCCTCCAGCTTCCACGGGGGCAATCCTCTCCCACCGAAGTCATGCTCCGAGTTTAGCAAATGTTTATCCAAATGGATGCGGCAAACTTACATGGAAACGCAGATAAAACAGCGACTTGGAGGGCAGTGTTTCAGAACCGGGTGAACCTGTTTAAACATCACATTTTGTCAGAGGCTAATCCCCAGGTCGGTCTTCCTTTCCACCCAGACCATAAAAGTATCTCGCGTGTGCCATAGATATCATTATAGATGGGATGCTCACCTTCCTTACATTATGCGTCTGCGTTCCTGTCCACCCGTGCTGTATGTTTTTAAGGACACGGGGAACGCGTGGTGCCTATTGGCTTGCCCACATCCCAACGTGGAACACCGGCAAATCAGGAAAATAATTGGGTTTTCCTTTGAGAAGAGGGAGAGGGGTGAAAAAATTCTTCTTCCTGTGATGTTTTAAAAATTCAGAATTTCCTCATTTATCTCCATGATAGCTCTAACCACACAGTTGAAAGGTATATTTAGGCTGCAGAGATTGTATTTGAGAATGTGGAATTTCAAGTCCTCTCACTTGCGGGACTTGAAAGAATTGTGCACATTTTGAATAGGATTGTCTGCAAGTAAAGGGAAAAAAAACTTACCTTGGCATTATGTGAGTGAGAGTTTTTTTTTTTTCCCAAGGCGTTTTAATGTGTCTGGGTATGTGTGAAGGCATGCATTGAAAACGGATCCAGTTTGTTCGCCTTCAATTAAATCATCTTTGAAATATACACAGAAGGAAATGTACATATTATATTTCACAAATAATAAGGGGTGGGGCTTTGTCGTATTTTCACACAGTCAGCCAGACCTTACACATCTCTGTCTCTCTCTCTCTCTCTCACACACACACACACACACACACACACACACGCAGGATGAATGGGTAAGGCTTGGTGATTAAGGTCAAGCTGTTTGTTCATTTCTGCCCTGGCTAATGGGATTGAATTGGAACAATACCTTTGAACTCACTGGCTCTGATCTGCATACTAATTGAACTCACGTCCTTGACAATGACCTTTACTAACCATCCACCCATTCCAGGCCCTGCTCAAAAGTTGCTATCAAAATTCAACCACAACAACAAAAAGTCCCTTTATAAAGAGCTCCTTTCACAGTGTGCTACTCCCTAGCTCCCCCTGCGAGATTCTTTAAGAAATAAAAAGTATTTGTCCAGGACTGGAAAACAGATTCAGGGAGGCAGCCTCAAGCTTCTGATCCAGTAACCTCAAGAGCAAGGAGGAAGGAATTCAGTTTCCAGAACTTACTCCTGGGCTTGTCACCTTTGATCCTAAAACAAAAACCTGTGATAATAGTTTCCCTGCAAGGTGTTTTCCCAAATCATCCACGAGTTTTTGGCAATCTGCACATAGACCAGGTGCTTTATTTTAAATTCAGGGATTTTTCTTCATCCAGGATTTGTGTGCATTCATTTTGATTTTTTAAAACGTTACATGCTTACTTCTGTTAATCACTGAATTTGGGACGATCCTTTAAATTTCCACCCAAAGTGCTTGCCTCCCTTGTCTTCATTCTAACCCAGCCCTACCAGGTGGTTTTACAGGATCTCTGCCATATTCGTAAAGATAGTCTGGGGGACACAAATTAGAAAACTAGAAAGAGTATAATTATCCCCCAATGTATACATATTTATTTACAGATTTAAATGGGCATGAGAAGAAAGTGAAAGTCTCATATTCTACGAAAGCTGTCCTGTGTCTCAGTGAGATGGAGAAATGCTTTCACATAGACACAAACAGACATGCAAAGATATCAATGCCCAAAGTCACGCTTTTAAAACTCTGCGTTGCAGTAATGAGTTAACCAGGAGCCAGAAGACACCAGGTTTCCATTAATAAGCCAAAGTTACATTCTTGGCGTGGCCTTGAAAAGAAAAAGGCATCTCTTTCGAGGAGAAAATGTTATCAAAGGAATTTATTAAAAGCAACGATCATATCAGTCCAAAAGCAACTATTCGAGCAAAATAAAAACATAAGACATATTCTCCCATCTTAACTCATCGATTATTTGTAACTGCAGAATTTCCTTGAAATTTGCCTGATGGGTATATTGGCAGAGGCCACCACACTGGGCCAAGAATAGGACACATCTCTTTGCTGGAATAAGTAATCAACTAAAACCCCTGGACCAGGCTCATATAGACAGCTTTACCTCGACCCACCTTGCTGACAGCAAAAGAAAGGCGGTGCACGACCAAAGGGCCACCTGCTTCTATTATCACCACGTCTGTCATCTAACATCCTGCCTTCATCTTCCCAGAGCACAGAGGCCAGATCCAGGTCCTTTGCAGCCCGCAGCAGCCACAAGTCATGACACTGTGGTACCGAGGACCACGGATACTCTTAGCTCTCACACGTCTCCATTTCACTTTTCTAGGAACACGTGATTCTAAAAAAGACAAGAGGAAGAAGCAGACTGTCTGTACTTTGTCATGAATTTCAATGACCGAAAAACTTTTGCATTTTTTCCCCTTTTTCCAGAGTAAAAATTGGCATTCCTCCAGGACTTAAGAATGTGGGTAATGCAGAAAATGACAGAAAGATAGAGATGTGTGTGTGTGTGTGTGTGTGTGTAAAAACCGCTCAGAACAACCAGCTTCAGATGGGCCTGGCTGGGCTTTAAACCTCACAGCAAAGCTCCTGGTGACACGGGTAAGAAAGAGCATTTTGTCTTAATGTGGAGCAAATGTTCCGACAGGTTTCACGGTGTATCTGGGAGCTGACATGTCACAAAAGTGACTCTCGGCATCCCAGAGTTGTGAGCACATGCTGGGAAGCCAGTTGACACTCCCAAACTTGCTGCACACACAAAAAAAGGGGGCCTTGGAGAGGATATCAAGAATCAGTTTGCAATTGGAAACTACAAGAGAATTTTTTTTCCTCCTTTCAGATACACAGAATACTTCCCAAACGGGAGCAGAACTTTTTTTTTTTTTTTTTTGAAATGTGCAACTGTGTGAAACTTCTCTGGTTTCAGATTTACACAGAAATTTGGAACCATCTTGTTTTTATCCAAACAAATTCAAACTGAAGAACCTCTTCTCTAAGCTGGGAGCATATTTGCACCAAGAAACCGACGTTTCCTAATTCATTAACCTACAAGCGTTTGGGACCAGTTGAGCTTACTAACTGTGCAGAAGCCAGCGGCATGCTGTCTCATTTATTCCATTTTATCCAGGGCTGACTCTTAGCCTTCACTGACCTGGGAACAAGGTGAGAGATTAAAAAAAAAAAAAATGGCATGATATCTATTCTGTGCTCTTAAAGAGCTATTTTGGATTTTTGAGGAGCCTGGTACGTAATTGGGGCTGGATGAATGCTTAGCCAATAAGTAAATAAATCAAACTAGAACACTTTAAGTTGTAACACAAGACCATTTGCATTCTGGGATGATGAAAAGTAGCCCTCCTAAGCACAGCAACAGGCAATTTAAAAGGGGGTTTGCATCCAGCTCTCTGCACAGTCTTGCATGTTGGCAGAAAACACAAAAGATGAAGTCCCTGTCCTGGTGGGCTTCTGTTCTGGTGTGTGTTGGGGGGTAGCTTAGGTCCACCACACCCCATGATGATACATGCATGCCATGGAGTAAAGTGAATCATGAAAGAGACGTGAACTCCCACGGAATTCGAGTGCGCTGTGTTAATGTTCCGTGTACAGTGGTTAAGAAAGCTCTCATCTGATTGATGACATTTCAGTAAGGACACAAAGAAACAAGAGGAGAAGCCACATGTCCCTCTGGGGGAAAAGAAGTTCAAGTAGAGGAAAGAGCAGGTTCAAAACTCCGGGGGACAGAGCCCTCCGGGCACATTCAGGAAGAGGAGGGGAGGTGTTGGGAGCAGAATGATCAAATATGGGAGCAGCGGCCAGGGGGATCATGCAGAACCTCAAAGATGCAAAGTCAGCAGAGGGCTTTTGAGCACAGGAATCTCATGCTCAGAGGGTAATGACGCAGCCCCCTTCTCAAAGCGCTGGGGAAGGTTAAACATCAAAATGCAGGCACGCATCAGCTCACCAGGGCCCAGGCACAAGCCCCAGTTTAAACTCACACGTGAATGTAACCAGCACAGGTCGAATGGAGAGCTTTAGTTTCAGAAATCCAAGTTTGTTCACCTTACAAAAAGGCACCTAAATGCAGCAAGGCGGATGGACCTAGAGATGATCACACTAAGTCAGACAAAGACAAACATCCTGTGACATCACTTACACGTGGAAGCTAAAAAAGTGATACAAGTGAACTAATTTACAAAGCAGAAATAGACTCACAGACATAGAAAACAAACTGATGGTTATCAAAGTGGAAAGGGAAAGGGGAGGGATAAATTAGGAGTCTGGGATTAAAACATATATACTACTACATAGAAAATAGATAACTGATAAGGACCTACTGTATAGCACAGGGAACTCGGCTCAATATCCTGTAACAACCTGTAAGGGAAGAAAACACACACAAGAATGCAGAATGACTTTGCTGTACATCCGAAACTAACCCAACACTGTAAATCAGCTCTACTTCAATAGAAAATTTTAAAAGCTCGTGCCACAATGGGAGGGCAAAATAAACAGGTGTCTCTTCTGGGTTTTTCTTTTTTTTTTTGACTCTCCTGTGTTATGTATCCGTGCATTTTCTGATCTATGATCATGGTTTTTAAAAATCCATTAGTGAAGCGGAGAAAGGAAAAGAAAAAGCCGCAGGGATTCTCCTTTGTCCTGTGTGAGCGTCACTCTAAAGATCTCCTCCCTGTTCTCCCCTAAACAGTGGGACCCCTCCTAGGAATTCTGGCTCCTGAATCAGGGTATCCCTGCTCCTTCTTGAAACGCTGCCCAAAGAGATAGATCCAAAGTTCTGCCTCTCACACTCTCCTTAAACTACATTGGCCCTCAGTTTTCTTATCTGTGAAATGGGAGCTTTACTATAGATTCTGGCTACCTCCAGGCTGGCAGGAGCATGCAGTGGAAATCATGAATGTGAAAATGCTTTGCCAGATATAACTGCAATTATAGTTACAAAATTAGATATAATTTTTATTAAGTTTTTCTAAAAAACAGGCAAAAATAATGAAGGAAACTAAACAACAAGAAAACTAAACAGACTAGACTTTCTACCCTGATAAATATATAAACACATAAAAATAGGTATATTTCATAATGTAAAATTTAAATATATACACGCACAAAAACAATAATCATTATGGATCGTTTTACTACTCAGAGAAAAGCAAAAGTAACATTTCATTGTATTTCCTTCCAGTTTTTAATCTATGTTTAGAACAGAAGTATAAATATTTAAATTAATATTTATGTGTATTTATATCATTATTAATGTACATGTGTATTAATATGACATAGCAGTGGCTATGTTATGAAACATTAGCCATAGTTGTAAGTCATATCATAGTCATAATTTATAACTTTACATAGCCATGCTTCTGTTACAAAATATAATATAATTACAAATTATTTTATATGGTCATATAAATATGCTTACATGTATACTTATAAATCCAATGCAGATCTACATCACTAACTATATTACTATAAAAATTAGTACCAATTTTAATTTTTTAAATGTTAATCACATATATTGTTTAAAAATCAGCAGTACCAAAACAAAATCTTCCCTGTTCTCTACAATTTTTCCTCCAAAACGAAATAGTTCTTCTCATTCATCAGTGGCACGTACTGTGCATTCCATATCAATAGATATACAGAGTTGCTTCTTTCTTTTTATTGGTTGTATGGTATTGCATTGTAAAGATATTTTACATTTCATTTAATCTACAAATCTAATCAATCACTACTCCAAACAAAGCCACAAAAAGCATATTTTTGTGAATATGTGTCAATGCACCTAAAAGATAAGTGGCCAAAGTGAAACTTCCAGCCCAAAAAGTATGAATCATGTTAAGTTCAATACATGCAGCCCATTTGTCCCTCAGAGAGGATGCCCCAGTTTAGCACTCACAAGGATCATGCACGCACAGTTCTTTTCTTCATTCTCATTTGAATTTTGCCTTTTGTTTATTATGAACAAATTGAGAAACTATATTTAACAGTCCCATTAAGAACTGTCTACTAATCTTCTTTCTCCACTTTTTTCATTGAATGATTCTTCTATATTAAAGATTTGCAGGAGCTCTTTATATATTAATGAAATTAGTCTAAGATATATCAAAGGTGATTAAAACTGGAGTTTCAAATTTATAAAAAGTACAATGTATCCATTTTTACCTTTATGGCTTCTGGATTTTGTGTCTTTCCTAATTCTGGAATTACTGATAGAGGGGAAAGACAAAAAAAAAGAGTGAAGAATAGCATCAGGTAGCAGGACAGCTCAGGAAGACCTGAGGCAGGAAAGGAGAGAGGGTGGGGCAACCGGCAGGTTGAAGAGTGATGAGGGACTGGCTGGATGGGAGAAGATCAAGAAGAAGGATCTGTAGGAATAATGGTTTTGTTTGATCAAGGAACTCTGAAAACATCATGACAGTATGACTGAGGGATGGGCGGGTGGCCAGGATACCTGTGCCCAGGTAAGTGGTCCTGGTGGTCTGGACAAGGGTGATGCAATTCAGGTGGAGAAGAACGGGTAGACTTGGGGCCCCTGTACTGGGGACCAAAGGTGAGGAATCGGCCACAGAACAATGCCAGGTGAATGGGGGTCACATGTTAAGCTAGCAGGAGAAGCTGGAGGCCAAGCTTCTAGTGAACTGTTTGGACATGTTCACTTTTGGACATAATCATCTGTAAGTTCCCTTGAGAAATCCACAGGAATTCATATCAAGAAGCAGTTGTCCAGAGGAGGGTGGTGTTTGGAAGACAGCTAGGCAGGTACTCATAGGTACCTGGAGAAATTCCTCGATCTTTCCCACTCACAGTTTTCTCCTTGAGAGAGTCAATTCCTAGGCAGGTTGATAAGAAGTCCGGGGTCCCAGAGGAGGAGAAAGGGGTCTGGGGCTCTCAAGGAGGAGATAGGGGTCTGGAATTCTCAAGGAGGAGGAAAGAACAAATGTTTTTTGGTTTTTTTTTTTCCTCTACATTCCTTAGTCTTAGTCACATAAAAAGTTTTTTTTCTTTAAGCCTGGAACTGATGATTATACAACAAAGAACTCAGTTTAAACTCGGTACTAAGGATTATATAACAACAATGTATCCTGCTTGAGGACAGTTTCTCCTTCCTGAAAACTGTCTGGCTAATCCTGTTATCTTAAAATGTAAATTATGGGACGAGTGGGTCTAGTAAGATCTTTACAACCTTGAGACATTCTTTTGATTTATTGTAATAACTAATTAAAGTATATAACTCCCTTGCTGACACTGGCAAGGAGAGCACTCTCCGTCCCGCTTCTGAGGTCTATGTCAGAAGCGTTCTCTGTCTCTTTTCATACTTTAATAAAACTCTGCTACACAAAAGCTCTTGAGTGATCAAGCCTGGTCCCTGGTCCGGAAGCTAAATCTTCGTCTTCGGAGATCAAGAAACCGACACCATTCACCGTAAGCTATCATCCTCTGTGAAATGAAACAAATAACTCCAAAGGAGATGATGTAAAACCTGTAGCATAGGGCTCAGGGGCACATGGTGTGGTGTGCGTGCTAAGTTGACTCAGTCGTGTCTGGTATTCTTTGCGACCCCATGGACTGCAGCCCACCAGGCCCCTCTGTCCATGGGATTCTCCAGGCAAGAATACTGCAGTGGGTTGCCATGCCTGCCTCCAGGGGACCTTCCAGACCCAGGGATCAAACCCAGGGCTCCTGCATTGCAGGCAGATTCCTTACCACTGAGCCACCAGGGAAGCCCAGTGGCACATAGTATATGCTTGAAGCAAGGCCCTATCTCTTCCCCTTCCTCCTCCCAGAATTTAATACATCATTCATGATGCGAATGGGTTTTTTTTGTTTGTTTGTTTCTTTATGTTTTGACCATTTTCAGGATCTTAGTTCTCTGACCAGGGATTGAAATTCTGCCCCTGCAGTGGAAGCATGGAGTTCTAACCAGTGGACCACCAGGGAATTTTTTTTCTTTTCAGGTGGCTCTTTTTTTTTTTTTAATTCATTTATTTTTTAATTGAAGGATAATTGCTTTATAGAATTTTGTTGTTTTCTGTCAAACTTCAACGTGAATCAGCCATAGGTGGTTCTTTTATATCAAAAAATGTTCATGTATGAGTCTATGAGGCCTGCCATAAAGTACTGCAGACTGGGTAGCTTAAACAGCAAGTTTACTTTCTCACAATTCTGGAAGCCAGAATGCAAGATGAAGGTACTGGGTCAGGGAGGGTGGGCGGGGGAGGTTCCCTCTTTCCTGCTGGGATCTCTCTCCTTGGCTTGTGGATGGCCATCTTCTCCCTGCGTCTTCACATCACCCTCCTTCTGCACTGGTCTGTGCCCAGAGTTCCCCTTCGTATCAGGACACTAGTCCTATGGGATTAGCGCTCACCCTAATGACCTCACACTACCTTCATGACCTCTGTAAAGACCCCATCTCCCAGCGCAATCACAGTCTGAGAACTCGGACATCAACGCGCAGAGGTGGAGAACACACAGTTCCACACTGTGTACTTGGCAAGTTTCAGGCTCTCTACGGGGCCTTTAGAATACGGGGGTGAGTGGGACTGCGTCCTTGCCCTTGGGAGCACAGGGTCCAGTGGGGAAGGAGTGGCCAATCTCGGGATCAAGTGGTCATTCGAGTGTCGTCAGTCAAGAGAGAGCTAGGCAGGCAGGCAGTGCAAGTCGGTGTGTGAAAAGCCTGGGAAACTAGCAAAGGGCAAGTGTTTGCACTCTCCTGGGGAGATGGCACAGACACACAGGTGAATATTGACTGCAAGAAGTGAGTGCTATTTTTTTTTCACTCTCATCAAAACATAACCCCCAAAGCATTTTCACACCAACGATAGCATTCAGCCATCTGAAGGGCCCAGGAGGAAGGTAAGGTGGGATTCACTTTCCTGCTTTCATATCTAAGGAAACTGAGCTACACACAGGTGCTGTGATACGGGTAATAGGAGGTGAAAATCCTACAAAGGGACACTAAGAAAAGCCGTTATGAAAACAATCAGACCCACACAGATTTCTGTGTGTTTCTGTCAAACTGTGAAAGAGGTTAAAGCCCACTGGCTCTTTGCGGTTGGCCCCACCCCCCCACCCATCCCTGGCCCCTGCCCGCTGCTGCCACCGTCAGGGCAGGAGCGATGCCAGCCGGTCACAGAGGCAGGACCCTCTATTACTGACTAGTTCCTTAAGGCCCCTCTTACAGCCTCATAAAGTCACTGGAAGACAAAGAAGCTGCAATTAACCAGTAATGACCAGGACACATAATGGGATGTTACAGGCTCAGGCTTTGACCCTCTAGTTGCCTATTAGGAGACTGCTGAAGACAGATAAACAGATCATTATGGTGCCTGTAAACCTCAGGAGTTAATTCGAAACATTCTTGTTCATCATGCTTCTGTCCTGCCTCTTCCATTCATAAAACGGGATGAAGTGTGGCACACGACCCGAGTCTGTTTTCGACCATCTTTTCCGGGCAAAAATACTGAGGTCTTAGGTTATCAGTATCGGCAGGGAAACTCAACAAGGTGACCTGGATTTTGTCCCTGACTTGTTAGCTCTGCAAGAAAGATAGCTTCTCCACCCCTCCCACCCACTTCTCCACCCCTCCCACCCACTTCTCCAACTCAGGCCCTAGTAGGCAGGGGCCCCCGGATGTAATTCCTGATTGGATAATGATGAAGGTGTCTTCCTCTGGATGAGCAAGTGAGTGTGTTTATGTGTGCCCGTCTATGTGGATACACACACAAGTACATTTGTTTATGTGTGGAGGGTGTGTAACAGAGAGAGGTCCAGTTAAACAAGTAGAGAGGTAAATACTGAGAAATGAGAAAATCCCAAGACTGTTCTGGGGCCTCTGAGACCCAGGGAGCAAACGAGAACATCCACTATGTTTTCCTCAGTAAATAATTCTTGCTTGTCTCCTCTAAGCATGGATGCTACAGAGTTACATTCTATTTGGAAGAAGAAAAGAAAGTAAAGATGCAAACAAATAAAAGAACCAGAACATTTTTGTTGGCAGGAAGTGCTAGGAGGGAAGTGATGCAGGGTGGTTTACTAGAGTGTGTTGTTGAGCAGTTGGGATGAATTTAGGGACTGGGGAGCAGTGGCTTTGGGAGAGGGGAGACCCCAGCACCAAGGAGGATCTTGGCAAATGGAAATCAGGGGTCAGCGCTCTGGGCTGGGGGCCACAAGTGCATAGGCCTTAAGGCAAGAACAAGCTGGGAATGTCAAGCCTTTGAATTATTTTTCTTTTCTCGCCTTCCCCAGCTTTTATCAATTTTTTGCTGTTGTTGTTCCTGTTGGTGATTAGCCTGATCTATTCTGTGCCGCATACAATAAAAAAGTCCCGTGGCCAAACTGGGGCCATTGGATGGAAGGGAGCCAAGGACAACTCTGGAGCAGACTTAGGTCAGCGTTGGAACCCAGGACCCCGCTTCCATACCTTTGACAGAGCCTCGAAGCGCCGGACTTGCTGTCAAGACTCTTCTAAGACCTGTTAAATGAAGCTCCTGCTTTCCATCCCTAAAGTTCTGGGTTCATTTCGGGCTCTTCTCTCCTGCTTGGCAGAAACTGAGCAATCAGCCGTCAGACAGGGAGAGAGAGAGACTCAGACAAATTAAGAGAAAAGTAATCTCAGGATATATACGAGGCACCCGTGACTGACAGGAGGGTATCCGCCCCTGAGCTGGTGCTTGGGGAGTCAACCTCGTGTCCCTCAGGAGGTGACAGAGTCTGCCTCCCACGCATCTCACCGGCTGACATGCCTGGGCTGAGACACTTTGGAGGGAACCCTGCCTTACCCTCAAGGCTGCTGGGAATATCTAGCACTTGAGCCAGCATCCCAGCAGGTGTAGGCAATGCCCAGCCAATCAGAAGACAGCAGGATGCAGCCTCCTTTAGGTGCTGGGGTCTGCCCAGGCTCTGCCCAGGGCTCCAAGAGCAGACAAGGCTCTCCTGACAAGGATCCAGAATGAATGGAAACTCTAAGAGTATCTCCAAAGAGAACACCCTGGCTGACAGTTTGCAGCATGTTCTGAAATTGCAGACAAACCTTTGGGTTTGGGGCTTAGAAGCATCCTGGGACCCCAGAGAGAAGGTCTGGTTTTCAACAGATGACCTGAGGCCTATGATCTCCAAAACATTAAGAGCATCTGTAGACACTGCTTCCTTTGCTGTTCAAAACAGTCCCATCCCCTCCCCTAGAGATGCTCCTTATGGTCCAAGACCAATTCTGCCCATGAAACTCTTCCTGACAACTCCACTCTTTCTTCTCTGCATGGTCCCTGGACCTGGCACATAGCCCACTAGTCCAGAAAGTGATCCCTCAGTGACCCCAGTGATGTCTTGTTTGCATCTCCATCCCCAGGGCCAGTTCACTCCTTGACACATGCTATGAGCTCAGTAAACATATCCAAGACTGAAGGAATGCAATGGTGCTTCCACAGAGACGCCGCTTGGGTGAGCCACCCTGAACCTGCCTGTCCTCATCATGAGACATCAGAATAGAGGCTGAGATGTGGTGGCTGATCTGCAGCTCTTCCTGGAATTTGGAGAGCAGCCAAAGCCCTGTCCCCGGGTGAGCCATCCTCCCTAGATCGCCAGCGCGATGAGCACTCTATGCAAATCAAGGAAATGGCATGACAGTCGTGCTCCTTAAAAGTCAAACTCCCACATTCGATTATAAATTAGCATTAGATTATCAGGGAGGTGGTGGGAAGTGTCATCTGGGTGAATTGCACTGGCGTTAACTGAATCCTATCCTAGCAAAATGCAGTTCCCCGTCATCTTTAATGTTTGGGTGGACAAGTCCAGAGGCCATTGGCCTTGGTTTTCATCACCAATAAATATGTACGTCACTACCTGCTTTTCTTTGCTGTGCTAGATTGCACTGTTGGCTGTGGTTCTTTGCCCTTCCTCCTTCTATGGCTTCATCAAGGGTAGGATGGATCTCTCTGCCTTTGACCTTGGTCTTGGCCATCAGATTTGTTTTGGCCAACATTCTAGGAGCAGAAGTGACATTGTGTCCATGCTGAGTCTGGGCCCCAGGGACCTTGTTTGTTTGTACCTGCCCTTTTACTCTTCTGCCACTACCAAGAGCGAACCATATGTATCCCGGAGGAAAGAAGCAGAGCTGTCCCCATCAACAGATGCAAGCAATAAATACTTGTAAAGTTTTTGTGGTTGCTTGTTGCTTAGCTGCAACAACTAACTGATACATCCCCGAATTACTTTTTGGCAGGCATGCTAAGTTGCTTCAGTCATGTCCAATTCTTTGCGACCCTATGGACTGTGGCCCACCAGACTCCTCTGTCCATGGGATTCTCTAGGCAAGAATACTGGAGAGGGTTGCCATGCCCTCCTCCAGGGGATCTTCCCAACCCAGGGGTCAAACCTATGTCTCATGTCTCCTGTACTGGCAGGCGTGTTCTATACCACTAATACCATCCGGAAAGCCCAACTTTTTTTTTTTTACTGATGTATAACAAATTATCAAAAACTTAGAGGCTTAGAATCCTGTAGATTAATTCCTCACAGTTTCCCTGGGTCAGGAATCGAGGTTCCTTTTTCACAGTCTCATCAAGCTGATATCAAGGTGTTGGCTGGAGTAAGAATCTCATCTCAGGCTTGATGTTCTTTTCCAGGCCCACTGGTGGGTGGGAGAACTGGGTTCCTTCTGTTTGGGGACCTTCCATCAGAGTTTTGCCACATTCCCTTATCCATATTTTCCAACACTATATGGAAACATATCAACAGGAGAATCTCTCTGCTTTTAAAAGTTCACCTGGCCAGGTCAGACCCATACAGGATCATCTCCCTCCAGACTAACTCATAGCCAACTTATTGGGAATCTTAACTACACCTGCAAAATCTCTTTACCTTCCATGTGACCTGTCCTTGGGAGTGGCATCCATCATATTCAAAAGGATGGATTATGCGTACACCAGGGGCAGGAATTTGGGAAGGAGGCAGTTTAGAACACTGCCCACCACAGTCCTCACTATGTAGAGTGATGTAGAACCCCGCTTCATTAACCAAGACTTTGTGAAAGTTTTATGTTTGAGGTCAAAGGGTGTTTAAATCTCCAAATGTAATTCATCTTCTCCTTACATTTTTAAAAGATTTTCCCCCCTTTATCTTGTTCCATCAGAGTTTGACAGAAATTGAACATCGAGCATTTGTAGGCTGAAGGAAAGCTCAGTCTGCTCTGCCAGCACCAAACCCCAGACGGTGCTAGATCTTAGCAAGAGTCTAAGGTAAAGGTCAACATGGAGAGATAACATGCCACACCCAAAAAGCACGTTTCAGTAAATGTGGTTCCTGAAGCAGTGGGTCATATCACACACAGTTCTGGTGCTACAGTGCCCCGGACCCAGCCAATACTAGCCCCGATGATTGTTGTTCAGTCAGTCATATCCAACTCTTTGCAACCCCATGGTCTGCAGCACGCCAGGCTTCCCTATCCTTCACTATCTCGTGGAGTTTGCTCAAACTCAAGTCCTTTGAGTTGGTAATCCCATCCAACCATCTTGTCCTCTGTCACCTCCTTCCCCTTCTGCCCACAATCTTTCCCAGCATCAGAGTCTTTTCCAATGAACTGGTTCTTTGCATCAGGTGGCCAAAGGATTGGAGCTTCAACTTCAGCATCAGTCCTTTCAATGAATAGTCAGGGTCAATTTCCTTAAGGATTGACTGGTTTGATCTCCTTGCAGTCCAAGGGACTCTCAAGAGTCTTCTCCAGCACCACGGTTTGAAAGCGTCAATTCTTCAGCACTCAGCTTTCTTTGTGGTCCAACTCACATCCGTACATGACTACTAGAAACATCATAGCTTTGACTAGATGGACCTTTTTCGGCAAAGTGATGTCTCTCATCCACTCTAATGGCCATATAGAAAGTGAGCAATTCCTGATACCATGATATAACTGGCTTCGGAGTCAGAGAACTCCCGGTTCTATAACATTTATGACCAGTTGCCCTAGACACACATATAATACAAACACACACACACATGATGGAGTTTTAACATTGCTCTTACGAGCGTTGATGACTTTTCCTGGGTTTGAATGTTGACTATCTCTTACGGACTTTGGGAAATTCATTTAACCTCTCTGCCTTTCAGTTTTCTTATTTATAAAATAACAACAGTAACAATAATAAGAACAAGAAGAAGATTGGCTACATAGTGTTCTGAGGATGAAAAGAAATCATAGATGCGGGAAGACTAGCAGGGTCCTTGGCTCAGACAGACACTTATCAATGGCCAAGGTCAGATTTCCATCGTTTCTTCCCTCATTCTTTCTTTGATCACATTGTCACACTCTGCTAGACACACAGGGAAAATGAAAGTGAAACAGGCACAGTCCCTACCTTCAGAGAGATGAAGTCCAGTGGAGGAGACAGAATCAAAAGACTACTTCGACACAGCACTTGAAATTTTATCTGCCCCCAAAATGAAGAGGAAAAGAACTCAGAAGCTTAGAAAGACACAAGGAAGGTCAAGGAATAAGGATGAAGACTGGGGAGAGCAATGAGCTAAGAGGAGCTCTGTAATTCTGCCTCTGCATCTCGGCAAGTGCTGGTCCTGCCCTTCTCAGGGAAGGTGCCCTTGAGGTAAGGGCATGAGAGGTAAGTGACCATGGACCTGTGAGATCATCTAGAAAGCGGGTAAAGGGGAGAGAGGCTTTTCCAGCCCAGCCTCCGTTCCTGGAACCTCTTTGTTTATCACTGGCAGTACATAAACTGGAAATTTTAATGTGGGTTCAATTCAGATGCAAATGGCTCTGTCCAAGTGGTAAATGCAAGAGAAAGACCAGGGTGACAGCGGGCACATTATTCCTTCCCGCCCCATTTCAGTGTTCTCTGAATCACAGTGATAGAAGTTTGGGGAGTGAGCTATCACCCTCTCGTGTGAGTAATGGGAGACCATCTTCCATACGTTTTCCCTGCGAGCTCGATGGCAAATCCAATTAGTTATCTCTGAGGACAACCCGTAAATATTATCAGGACGTAAAATATTGTGGGCATTTGGAAGGAAAATACAGTCATCTAAATATTGATGTTTTTCAACTGAGACTTGGAATTTTCCAGCAGGAAGCAGCTTAAGACATAACTTGTTCAGCCTTCTCGGTTCAAAGATGAGATGTAGCGGGTCTAGGAGGTTCAGTTTTTGGTTTTGTTTATTTGTTCATCTATCTATGAATGAAATTAACAAGTCCAGAGACCCACCTCTCCACCAGGCCCCATGGAAGGGCTGGTAAATTAAAGACAAATAAGACATAGAGCCTGTGATTGAGGACTGCACATCTGCTGCGAAAAATAGAGGAACTGACTATTTGCACTTGAGAGATGACTATAAAGACAGGTAAACCCAGAGCTCCAGGATGAACCGGCCTGGGCCTCCAATACCAGTCAGGTGTATCAAGGAAGGTTTCCTGGAAGAGGTCACAGCAGAAAGGAGTCCTGAAGACTGAACTCATCTGCTTCCATATGCCTGGCATCTACACACGCCTGGCACCAGACGGGTGTGCTCAACATATAGAAAGTATGAAGAAATGATCACTTAGGGGATTTAAGTAACTGGTTGCAAGGACTGTAACTCAAATGCCTCCAGGGGCTAAACCAGTATCTTTAATGAGTAGAGATCAGAGGCCAGGTGCCAGGGAGGGGCAGGCACTGTGGCAGCCTGTGGAATGCACAGCCCCTATGAACAGGGTCAGTGGTTTCCGGGCATGTATATGGGCTTGAGGAGGCCAAAGCTCTCAGTTTATTCAATAGAAATTAAAAATCCACATTTGTCTTATGATATCTCCTAGTTCATATGTGTCAGCAACTGATTCCATTTTTTAACACCCTATGAGGGCTCAGCAACACAGATCTGTGGTCTATTTCTGGCTCAGGCAGGGGCTGCTAACTTCTGACTTCTAATTTATTAAGTCCTAGGAAACTTAACACAAGTTTTGTCAGTATTTTTGACTTTGATCTTCAGCAAAAGTTAATCGTAGAGATGGGGATTTTAAGGGGCCCAGAGGTTAATAAACATGTCCCTGTGTTTCAACATCCTTCTCAGGGAAAGAAATGAATGAATGAGTCAAACAGCAGAGCCGAGGAAGGGATTCCAAGCAGAAGAAACTTCACCCTTGAAAGCCAGTCAGATGAGAGCCTAGCGATACGGAAGAGACTGAGGACAAGAGAAGGGGGTGACAGAGGGCGATATGGTTGGATGGCATCATTGACTCCATGGACATGAGTTTGAGCAAACTCCGGGAGATAGTGAAGGACAGGGAAGCCTGGCGTGCTGCTGTCCATGGGCTGGCAAAGAGCCGGACACGACTGAACCACTGAGCAACAACAACTCAGATTACAGGTGCAAATGGATTACAGATTACAGATACAATCTGAGATCAGAAGGAGAGAGGGATCAGGCCATGAGTCTTGACACCAGACCAGGGAGAGTAAACTTTACCCTAAAGTTGATGCACAGTAATTTCAGCCAGTTTCCCAACCGTTCCATGATTTTGTTTCCCCAGCTGTGGAATGGGGACAGCTGGGGTACCTACATCACAGGCCTGTTCTGAGCGCCCCAGGGCCTGAGACGTGTCGAGCGCTCAGTCCTGCATGGCCACCTACCTCTGCCCTGGAGCAGGTCCGGGCCATACCAGCCTGCCCCTGGACACAGAAAATAGCCAGGCAAGGGATAGCACTCCAGTTCCCAAGAATGTCACCTTCTCAGGGGCACTGGGGCCTCTGCCAGGTTTTCCTTCACCCTGAGTTCCCAGTGAACAGCTGATGGAAAATGAGGTTGCTTTGCCTTCGATGGGCTTCTCGCTGGGATGATGAACTGGAGGCCGGCAGAGACAGGAGACGCAATCGCCTTCCTGCTCCAGTCACACTGGGGCGTTTTGATGCGTTATTTGGGGATTCGGATTTATGACTCAGATATCTGGGGCCCCCAGTGGCTTGGACTTGAAAGAAATCAACACCTACAGAGTTTTAACAGTGCCGAGTAGTCATGACAGGGCCAGGGACCACTTACAGGCCAGCCCCTGTATCCAGGACCCTGACACACTCCAGCATCTTCAGGTCAACCCCGAATAGCAGCTTGAGGATCTCCATTGCCCCGAGGAAGACACTGAGGGTCCTGAAGTTCAATGAATTGCCGACAACACACAGCTTACTGCTGCCAACACAGGCTGCTCTGCACTGCTCTCTCAGGATGCCAGGGTCCCGGCACCCTTAGCTAGCCTGTCCTGCAAAAGCTTGGGTGCAGAAGGTCTCCGATATACAGTAGGAGGCGGGTGGAGACACACTCCCCCAGAGGAGACATCAGAGAAGTGTCGCGTCGCAGTGAAACCCACTCTCACCCCCACGTAACAACAGTTTCACCCCTCCCCCCTAAATAAATAAATAAACCCAGAAGAAGAAAAAGAAAAAAAAAAAGTTTCTGACTTTCTGTAACCTTTTCTTAGAGTTCAGGTTATTTCTTTAATGCATTTGTCTGCTTTAAAATTGTCTCCTTAGCCTCTCAAGGGAAACCAATATAATACACCATCACATTTCTCACCGGAGAAAAAAGAACACTTACTCTTAATAGGTGGCAATTTTGCCAGATGTTATTGACATAGTAAGTGCGAAATTTCCGTGATACTCAATGCAGAGTGTAGCAGATTAGAGAACAATGAAGCACAGTGCAAAATGAAGTTTCAAAAGCCGCAGTGTCAAAGTCAGGGAAGGTGTGAAAAAATTACATCTTCGAAACACTATTAAGAGCAAGTTTACTAATTACTCTATCCGGCACAAATTTCAAAGTAAATTCCCCAAGACTAGGGAAAGTTTTGCAAGTGTTATTTTTTTTTTTCCCCTCCCCACTTGTCAGCATATCTTTCTTGGTGGCAGAGAGAGAAGAAGAGAGAGATGGGGAGACAAGGAAGGGAGGGGCAGGGCAGGGAGGAGCTGGGCTGGGTGGTGGGTTGTTTTTCTTCAGGGGCAGATAAAAGGCAGCTTACGGCCTGGCTCTGCGGTACCCACTGACCCATCTCCTGGACACCCTCTGACACATAGCAAAACCCTGTCCAGCACCAGACAATGAGTAGGTCAGACCCAGGGAGATGGGTACCAAATCCACCAAATCCATGGTGCCCGAGTAAAGTACCCCCAAACCCATACCCCAAACCGATCTGGAGATGAGGAAACCAAAGCACAGCGATGACAGGTACACAGACCTGGGTCTCAGAAGCAGCGCCTCTGCATCTCATCCTTGGCTCTTCCTCCCCAGGATGTCAGTCGATGCTACATGTTTCCAAATGAAATCATAAACAAATATCCAAAATGTGAAACATAACAAACAGCAGAGCCATTCTGCTTGGAAGTGAAGCTGGGCAGATTGTTCAGGGCTCCAAAGTATCCCTTGCTCTCTGTTGCCCTGGTCTGTGGGGTCCTTGAGTGACCTCCACCAATAACCCACATGTGAGCGTGTGAACACACATGCACATGGCCACATGTGCACACAGCCGCAGGCACACTCTCACACGTATGTAAGTGAGACGAAAGGGGCTCATGGAATTTAACGGGTCCTCGAAGAGATTTATGATTCTCCCAAAATGAACAAACATCAAACCTTCAATAAAAATGTAATGTTGATCCTGCTATAGACGTCCTAGTCACTCCTCTGACAAATGGACTTATCCACTGATATCCGGACTTAATAAAAACTACAGCTCCTGGGAATATACAGTCAGTACCAATTTATTTTTTTAATTAAACTTTTTTATTTAGAGATTATTGTACATTCACACACAGCGGTAAGAAGTAACTCAGAGAAATCCAGTGTACCCTCTACATGGCTTTGCCCCCAGGGACTGTGTTTTATGTCACTAGAAGATGGGCCAAACCATAATCAGGAAATTGATACAATCTATCCATCACATCCTTGTTTCTCCAGTTTTTCTCATTTGTATGTGTATGTACATGTGTGTGTGTCCAACAGTTTTTTGTTTTTTTTAAATGAAATGTTCCTCAAAGGAGCAAAAGCCAAGTAGAAAACTTCTACCTCTGAGGGAGAGAAGAGATAAAAGGTGGAAGGGCTGACCTGTGTTGTTCTGAACACGTTGGATCTAAAGCCAGCCTTGACCCCGACGGCAGCGGGGACCGAGCTGTGAGTGCATCTGTAGGGACAGCTTCAAGGCTCTGCCTGGGGGTGCGAGCTGCTTGGTGGGCAAGCGGGTGCCTTACTCACCGAGAACTCAGATCCTGCCACCCCGCTTTATAGATGAGAACTATCGCCCTGGGTGTTGCTGGGAGGCAAACGGCGAGAAAGTGCCAGGAGAGAGTGGCCTTCATCTCCCCAACCCATGGTCGTATAAACGGTGGTTGATGTGATTCCAGAGACTTCCCTCCATCAGACAGCAAGAACAGACATGCAAATGATACTGGGCAGTGCTGCCTTTGGGGGAAATTCTTCACTCGGCATTTTGAGCTTAAATCCCAACAACCTACAGGGTCTTCTTATTCCCCTAAACTATTCCCAGCCCTTCAGACACACAGACCCAGGGACCTTCATCACAGAATCTACTCTTCTGCTCCCTGGGTCACTAGATCAAGCCCCACCACTTCATCTCCTAGCGGGGACACTGAAGCCCCAAGAACAGATGGGGAACCCCGCAGCCACCCCCAAAATTGAAGCCAAATGTATCCATGACATCCAGGATACAGTGTCATGACCTCCAGCCACGGACGTGGTCAGAGGATGGTTTGTACAAGAAATAACCTCTCTGAGCCCAACTTTGCCATCTACATCAGAGGTTAGCAAACCACATAATTAAAAAGGCAGTAATATTTTAGCCTCTGTGAGTCATATAGTCTCTGTCCCAGCTACTCCACTCTGCATTGTACTTTGAAAGCAGCTATAAATAATACTTCAAAACTGGGAGTGGCCTGTGCTTCAGTTCAGTTCAGTTTGGTCGCTCAGTCGTGTCCAACTCTTTGTGACCACATGGACTGCAGCACGCCAGGCCTCCCTGTCCATCACCAACTCCCGGAGCTCACTCAAACTCATGTCCATTGAGTAAGTGATGCCATCCAACCATCTCATCCTCTGTCATCCCCTTCTCATCCTACCTTCAATCTTTCCCAGTATCAGGGTCTTTTCCAATGAGTCAGCTCTTTGCAACAGGTGGCCAAAGTATTGAAGTTTTAGCTTCAACATCAGTCTTTCCAGTGAATATTCAGGGCTGATTTCCTTTAGGATGGACTGGTTGGATCTCCTTGCAGTCCAAGGGGCTCTCAAGAGTCTTCTCCAACACCACAGTTCAAAAGCATCAATTCTTCAGTGCTCAGCTTTCTTTATAGTCCAACTCTCACATCCATACATGACTACTGGAAAAACCATAGCCTTGACTAGACGGAACTTTGTTGGCAAAGTAATGTCTCTGCTTTTAATGTGCTATCTAGGTTGGTCATAACTTTTCTTTCAAGGAATAAGCGTCTTTTTATTTCATGGCTGCAGCCACCATCTGCAAGTAAACGTTAATTTACAAAAGCAGGTAGGAGGCAAGATTCCTCTGAGGACCTGTCGTTTGGCCATTGTTGATCTATATGACCAGTAAATTCATAGTTCCCTCCCAGGGCTGTGATGATGCAAACAGAGATGGTGAACTTGGAATTGTCTAGAAGAACAATGGACTCATAACTGGTGCTCAAGACACACTGAGTATTATGCTTTTTTACATGGTGGTTCAGATGGCAAAGAATCTACTTGCAATGAGGAGACCTCGATTTAGTCTCTGAGTCGGGAAAGATCCCCTGGAGAAGGGAATGGCTACCCACTGCAGTATTCTTGCCTGGAGAATCCCATGGACAGAGGAGCCTGGCAGGCTGCAGTCCACAGGGTCACAAAGAGTTGGACACGACAGAATGACTAACACACACACATTCACATGCACACATCGTATTCAGACACATTTAAGATGGTTCGATCCTAGCATGAGGCAGTACTTGAGTGATGCTCAGAGAAGGGCAAAGTATCCATCTTGATGCTGTCAGCAGAGACTTATATGTGGGAAACAGGAATTCAGATCTTTTGGTAGATCTTGTGCTTAGGTTTCAAAGGGGCTCTTGACTCAGCAAAGGTAAAAACACATTTAGTTCTTGCCTGTTACTTAGCAATATTGTATCTGGAAGCCTAAAGACAGCTCCAGCTTACCAGGAGCAAGCTCAACCCCCTCCACCCTGCAAATCCAGACTCAGGCAGCAGCCAGAACAGGCCAGGACTCAGAGGGCTCCAGGGAGACCCCCACTTAGAGATGTGACTACTTAGCTGAGACATCAACAGAGATCAGAAGGATTCAGACATGGCACATGGCCAAGAGCAGAGGGGATGGCAGGTGCAAAGGACCTGGGGCATGATCCCAGCACATCTGAGAAAAGGAGAAAAAGCCCAGTCACGACACACTGCGAGCACGCCTCGCTCCAGCTGGGTCCCAGACCAAGGCAAGGCAGAGAAGGCTTCATGGAGGGGGTGACTTGAGTGTTGAAAGATGCATAGTAATTTTTCAGAAGGAAAAGCATTTCAAGAGAGGAGCAGAGAATTCAAAAATACAGACACCCAGGAGAGGGTGGGTGTCATATAGAACTTCAAATATAGGAGAAATTATAAGTGGGTGAATAAAATATGGCTGGAGAGCTCACAGAAGGGATTATACCTCATCTTCCTTTATGGAATTCAAGAGTCCGTCATGCAGGGGACCTGCAGGTGCCAGGAAGAAAAGCACCCTTCTGTGGCAGAACAAGCCTCATTCTGCTGTGATTATTCACAGGCCCTTGGGTTTCTTCACCGCAAAGACCGATGTCTTTGGGAAAGATGTCTCTGAGATCATGTCTGGTCACAGCTTCATGGAGGTACCAGAACTTTTTGCTGAGTGAGTCAATAAACATATGAACAAGGATAAAAAGGCTCTACCTGGAAATCTCATTTTCTGTCACTAGATGTCAAAGCAAAACAAAAACACAAAAAATCTCCCCCAAACCCCAAGACAGCAACTTTGGTTTAACAATAAAATATGAGTTGTCCGGCCTTCCTTGGACAGCTCCAAGGAAGGAGTTGAAGAAGAAAGAAGAAAATCTTTTGCACTCTCCTGTCTGTATTTGCATCAAGGTGTCCAGAGGGCTTGGCACTCTCTACCCTGATTGGGGTCTCATTCCCAAGGAATCTCCCAACTCTGAACACACCAGAAGGTTCTTCCCTTAAGAGAATGTGGTATCCAGCTGAAGAGATCGCCTCAGCTTTCTCCTTTAAGATGCATTGATCCTGTTCACTTCCTTCTGTATCTCTTGTCATAAACTGGGCTCACCTCTCTCTCAACTCATTTCTGAGCCAGAAGTCCCGTTAGTTCAAGTTCACAACTCCGCTGAAACATGTGGGTCTCGGCCGCTACCTCAGAGATACTGTGTTAGTCGCTCAGTCATGTCCAACTCTTTGCAACCCCACGGACTGTGTAGCCTGCCAGGCTTCTCTGTCCATGGAGTTCTCCAGGCAAGAATACTGGAGTGGGTTGCCATTTCCTTCCCCAGGGGATCCAACCGACCCAGGGGTTGAACCCAGGTCTCCTGTATAGAGGTGATGGTGTGGCTCCAGCACCACTCCTTAAGGATGAACAGGCTAGATTTGTATGGAAAACTTTGGGGACCATCAGATGTGGTCATTTCGCCTCCATGTGAAACCAGGTTCTTCCTTGGGCACTTCCAACAAGCTGTCTACTGCCATGAGCACCCAAGAGTCGATGTCCCAGCTGTGCCCAGGAGATGAACAAACAATTGTCAGTTGAAGGGGGTGATCATGCTATTTCCTCTTAGGAATCTCTGCATGTTCTCCTTCAGAGCTACCCAGTGCTGGACATGAAAAGCTAGTCTGGGAATAAGGCTTTCTTCATGGGTTCCAAACAATTCCCATCAGGGCAAACTATTCTAAGGCCAGAGCAATCCAGCAATCTCACTCCTGGGCATTTATCTGGAGAAAACCATAATCCAGAAAGATACATGTACTCCAGTGTTCACTGCAGCTCTATTTACAATAGCCAAGACACATAAATGTTCATCGACAGAGGAATAGATATAGAAGATGTGGTACATATGGATACAATGGAATATTATTCAGCTATTTAAAAAGAATAATGCCATTTGCAGCCACATGGGTGGACCTAGAGACTATCATACTAAGTGAGACAGAGAAAAACAAATATATGGCATCACTTATATATGGAATCCAATAAAAATGCTACAAATGAACTTATTTACAATACAGAAATCAACTCACAGATCTTGAAACCAAATTTATGGTTATCAAAGGGGAAATGTGGCATGGGGAATGATAAATTAGGAAATTGGTATTCACATACACACTTGTTCAGTCGCCCAGCTGTGTCTGACTCTTTGCGACCCCACGGACTGCAGCACTCCAGGCCTCCCTGTCCCTCACCATCTTCCAGAGTTTGCCCAAGTTCATGTTCATTGCATCAGTGATGCCATCCATCCATCTCATCCTCTGATGCCCTCTTCTCCTTCTGCCCTTGATCCTTCCCAGCATCAGGGACTTTTCTAATGAGTTGTCTGTTCACATCATATGACCAAAATACTGGAGCTTCAGCTTTAGCATCAGTCCTTCCAGTAAGCATTCAGGGTTGATCTCCCTTAAGGTTGACTGGTTTGATCTCCTTGCTGTCCAAGGGACATCGTGCAGGGGTCTTCTCCAGCACCACACTTCAAAGACATCAATTCTTTGGCTTTCTGCCTTCTTTACGGACATACACCCTACTATATGCAAAATAGATAAACTAATAAAGACCTACTTTAGAGTACAGAGCTCTCTACTCAATATTCTGTCATAACCTATATGGGAAAAGAATCTGAAGATTATATATATATGTAAAACTGATTCACGGTGTTGTACACCTAAGACTAATACAACATTGTAAATCAACTTTATGCCAATAAAAATTTTTTTAAAAAATAATAATAATGTCACAGTCATCAGGATACTTTCTATGCATCTTGAGTGGCCAAAAATCATCTCTTTCACCCTCATGTCCAGAGCTTGCCCTCAAGTCAGCAAATTCAGCACATCTCTGTCAAGTGACCACTCTGACTCCAGCATTCTTATAGAGACAGGACAGGCATCATGGCAGACAGACGGGCATGACCCCACCTTCACGGAGAGACAGAGAGAAAAAAATAACTACCCTTGTGCATATTCCACGAGGCTCCATTGAGTTGTTCCTCCCTTTGTTGAGCCAACAGCTACTCATTGAGCACCTCCTATATTTAGGGAGTCTGCACATTCTGGTGTGTGTGTCAAAAGAGAACCCCTTCTTGGTACAGGTGACCTTGGTCAATAGGACACCATCTCACAGGGACTGACCAGTGTGGGGTCAGGAAGGAATTCACTAGTGAGTATTAGCCCTGTTTTCAAGTCGGTCCCTACATCTGCTGACGTGTCAGTTTCTCAACTGGAAACTGCAGGGTGGGCCACTCAAGCCCTTGGGCTCTTGTGAAGGTCACAGGAGATAAGACCCAGTATGATTCCATGTGCCCTAAAGGGAGGACAGTTTGACCTGATGGCCCAGTGGCTTGGTCACTTTGAGCAGACCTCTGGTCAGGGTACCAGTCAAGATGCTTTGCCTGGAAATTCCTGCTTTTAGGATTGAAAGTGCTGAATCTTGGGACTCTGTCCTGCATAAGCCAGGACTGTTGATCCCTAGCTATTGTCATCTGGGGTCACTGGATGGACCTTAGAGGATCTCTCTGTCCTTCCTTTGGGCTTCTATCTCACTGACTTCAGACCAGCTGTGCTGGACCAGTGTGAGAAACAGGAGCACTCCATCAAATGCTGATTCTGGCATAGAATTCCACAGGTGGGGTGGGTGGTCCTGGGTTGCATGTTGAGAATTGCTGTTCCTGCTTCACCTTTTCATTCAGAATTTATCCTTTAAGAAACGCCAGGTTGCCTGCTCGGAGAACCTCGTCAGCAGCAGCTATTTTCACGGTTAATCTTTACTCCAACAACCCCATTTCTTGCCTGGTCACATAGAGGAGAAGGGTAGAGAGGGGTCAGTATTAGTCTTAGTGTTAGCTGCTCAGTCATGTCCGACTCTTGGCAACCCCAGAGACTGCAGCCTGCGAGGCTCCTCTGTCCATGGGAACTTCCAGGCAAGAATATTGGACTGAGTGGCCTTTTCCTCCTCCAGGGGATCGTCCTGACCCAGGAGTCAAACCGTGTCTCTTGCATCTCCTGCTTGGCAGGCAGATTCTTTACCACTGTGTCACCTGGAGAGCCCTTTGAAGAGGTCATCAACCCTGGAGCTGGATTTGAACCACAGTGGAGAGAAGTAGCAGGACCAGAGCCTTAGGAGTTATCTTCACTGGAGACTCATGAACACCCTGCAGCTTTGGGGCTCCCTCCAGCCAGGGATGCCCTCTCCTCTCCAGTAGCTTCAGCCTCCTCTGCCCTCTGGAGCTGTCAGGATGTCAGCTCCCCACAGTTACTGGTGCCTGTCTCATGTTAATCTCTGAACTCTGCCCACATTAGATAAACAGTCCCTTCACTGACCTCTCCCAGGTGCCCCCCAGACCTGCCATTGTTTCCAGGAGGTCCCTCATGATCCCAGTGAAGGAAGCTGTGCAGAAGCAGTGAGAAAGGTAAATGTCGGGGCAAGAGGGACTTTCCTGGCAGTTCAATGGTTAAGGCTCTGAGTTTCCAAAGCAGGGGACATGAGTTCAATCCCTGGTCTGGGAACTAAGATCCCGCATGCCATGTATCACCACCAAAAAAATCAAATCATCTTTTAAAAAAAGTAAAGACAAGAGGGTTAGAAAAGAAATAGCATAAAATGTTCATCTTTGTAGGAATGCTCTGGTGGTTGTCACACCTTCTCGATAACTTGCTCTGCAATCTTTGTGTGCAAGAGGAGTCCCAATAACTTGACCTTTTGCACATGGCATAATGTTAATATGCTGAATGCACAATGCACACCCATGGTGTCCTGTGCATGAAGCTGCTTACCAAACAACAGCTCATCACATATAAAAAACTGAAATAAAATATACCAGCATACGGTGGGTCTTTGCAGAGAGGCTTTTCCCCTTCTTTCCACTTTCCAATGTATTTTAAACCTCCAAACCTGAGTATCTGTGAATTTTAGAAACAAAAAGTGTTAGTCATTCAGTTGCACCTAACTCGGCTACCCCATGGACTGTAGCTCCTCTGTCCATGGGATTTCCCAGGCAGAAATACTGGAGTGGGTAGCCATTCCCTTCTCCAGGGGGTCTTCAGGCCCAGAGACTAAACCTGGATCTCTTGCATTGCAGGCAAATTCTTTACCATCTGAGGCTCAAGGGAATCCATAGAAATACAAATGAAAAGCAAATTAAATATTTGCAAGAAAAGATTCTCATAGGGAGGGCTTTTTTAATGTCAATGAAACTAAATATAATAGCATTTAGTAATATCTGCAAAGATGATCTGACCTAATTCAATAATTTTGCAAATAAGAAAAGAGAGGCTCATAGAAAGGGAGAGATGAGATTGGCTTCATCCACGTGCCCACCACATGAAATAGATAAAGGTGGAATTGTCTTAGAAGCAAGGCCTCTAGACTCCATGAGACTTGTTCAACCCACGCATGGCGAGCTTGTTAATATTCTCATAATTCTTGCCTTTTCACCCCGTATCCCCTGGTTTTCGCTCTCTTTCCTAGAACCTTATTAAACAGCTCCCCTTTGTTGGGGGTACTTAGAAGCAGTGATTGCCCATTTTCCACCTCCTTGCCACTTCTCATTCTCCCAGCATTTTCACATTCAACTTACTTAAAGAGCTCTTCTCCTCTCACTGAATAGCTGCCATGTGCTGTCATACCAGACTCTGCATCCTCAGGCTGGCATGGCTCAGAGTTGGACAGCTCGGGGTGGGACTGTGCAGCTTCTGCTGCCACAGGAGGGCATGTGGCTTTCAGAAGCAAAGATGAACAGAAGTTAATCCAGGGGTAACGTCCCAAGGTCAAAGGGACATTGTGAAACAAAAAGAAGTTTGAGTCTGCCAGCTGACATGTCACCAGTCATGTGGTTGAGAGGGACTGGGGAGGGGTAAAGAGGCTGGGAATAGAAAGAGTGACAGTGATGAGTCAGATCATGGGAGGGGAGGGCAGAGGGCAGATGACGCCCACACGGTGACAAATTCTGACTTTTCAGGTGGAAAATGTCAGCCTCATTTGGGAGCTCACCTCCCCACATAAAAGTTGCCCAGAGAATTTGCAGTATTAACGTGGATGTGATAATGTGCTGTTGGCATGGCAAGGATCTTGCAATTGGAAAAGAGAATCATTCTGGCTCCACCTGGAGTCACATGTTGGCTCCAAATGCACAAACTTTATTGGCTAAAGTTGCTGAGCTTAGTTTCTTCATCAGTGAAGTGGAGATGAGCTGCAAAATCAGAGCATTTCTCCGCCGGAGCACACAGGGGATCGGAGCTTTGTTCCCGGACTCAGTAGCCTGGGTTCAAATCTCTATTCCTCACTTACCATGTGAACTTGAGCAGGTGATCTTGCTTCTTCTACCTCAGTTTTCTCATCTGTAAAATGGCAACAACAGTGGTACCAATCTGCTAGAGCTGGAGAGAATACTGAGTAATAAAAGCCCTGGAGTGATGCCTATTAAGTGGTAAAAACTACATCAGTGTTTCCTGTCATCATTATTCTCAGTACTTATACTTACCATGAAAAAAAAAATGCAATGGAAACCTTTATATTTGACAGGCAGGAAGCAAAAATCGAGGGAATTAACCTCTGTATTGGCATGTGATTTATATTTGGATTTAATAATTTTCTTTGAAACAAAAACATGTTTTGAGAGTTGCATGATCAAAGCAGGAGGGAATGAACCAGCTCATCTGTGAACACAAACCATTGACTTTTGTCATCCCCCATCCAGGCCCCAGTCTACTCATAGACATTAAGCTCATCACCAGAAATAAACTTGTTATGCATCCAGAATAGCCATTTGGGGGCTTCTAAAAAAAAAAAATGTGAGCTTCTCTCATTGGACACATGCTAGTGATAAGGACAATGAGGAGGAGGAGGACAGGATACTGATAATAAAAAAAGACATCTTGCTAAGTATTTGGAGATCTGAGTGTATAAATCCTATTTGTTTTCCTGAAACTTTTTCTAAAGTGAACTGCTCAGAATCCCTAGCCTTTCTCTTGTTTTCTGCAGGAGCCCCCTTGTTCCCTGGCTGACTTGTACTAGCCTTTCTTTGCTTCCCTTGACCAACCTGACTCCATCATATTGGAGTCCACCTCTTTCCTTGTCTGTATCTTTCACTAAACTTTGAGCTCTTCCAAGGGGAAGGATTGCACCTTATTCATCTCTCTGCCCCCTACGTGGCACAGTACATATAAGACAGATGGGTAGACAATAGTCAGATAGATTATTGAGGGAAAAAATTGATTGTCAGGAATCCATGGAACTCCTGAGCCAGAATAAGGTGCATTAAGCCACCAGTGGGTTTAAGTAGACATGCAGAGACTGAGACAAGAGGTCAACAGCCAAAGAGGTTAAGAAAATGGAGTCAAGTAGCTGAAGACAGATCGTTTCAGTCAGGTTGCACTGGTGGTAAAGAATCCCACCTGCCAATGCAGGAGACGTAAGAGATGTGGGTTCAGTCCCCGGGTAGGGAAGATCCCCCGGAGGAGGGCATGGCAACCCCCTCCAGTATTCTTGCTTGGAGAATCCCATGGACTGAGGAGCCTGGTGGGCTACAGTCCATGGGGTCCCAGAGAATCAGACATGACTCAGCACAGCACACACAGTCTCAGCTTTGGTTTACTACTCTGGGAACATAGTGGTGCTTTCCTCTCTGTGGGTACAGTGTGATTTGCTGAAGTTCAGACCCTTAATGGAGCCGAACATGAATCACACATAAAAATAAATGATAACAAAGGTTAAAAAAATACTTTTATAAGTATTCTCTGCTGGAATTTGTTGAGACTTGCTTTCTAGCACCTAATATTTGATCAGTCCTAGGAGATATTTTGTGTGCACTTGAGAAGAATGTGTGTGCTGTTGTTGGATGGAAGGTTTTGTATATGCTTGTTAAATCCATTTGCTCTGTTCTTCAGTCCTGAATATTCATTGGAAGGACTGATGCTGAAGCTGAAGCTCCAATACTTTGGCCACCTGATGGAAAGAACTGACTCATTTGAAAAGACCCTGATGCAGGGAAAGATTGAAGGCAGGAGGAAAAGGGGATGACAGAGGATGAGATGGTTGGATGGCATCACTGACTCAATGGACATGAGTTTGAGCAAGATCTGGGAGTTGGTGTTGAGTAGGGAAGCCTGGGATGCTGCATATCATGGAGTTGCAAAGAGTCAGACATGACTGAGTGACTGAACTGAACTGAAATTTTTAGGAAAAGGTATTAGGAAACTCAAGTCAGAAGGAAAAATAAACAAAACAAAAACTGCCTAAAATTCACTCAGAATCCAAGATTCCACAATGTGCCAGATGGATAGTGACCTTACCTAGAGCCTTGAACACGTGAATTATGCCACATACACACTTTCTGCAACATAAAGCATGTCCACAGTGGATGTACAAAAATGCATATGTCATGGAGTCAGACCCCACTGCTAGGTTCATTATCTGTATCAATTCCCATGTATAGCATCATGCTTCCCAAATTGCCCATTCTCAGCCCTTAATGCAAATGTCATTTTTTAAATCAATTCTTTTCTCTGTTAATTTAAAGACTCCAACATATGCCCAGACAACATAGCAATTTCAACCAAACAGCGGTCGGCAAGAGCCAAGATTTATGCACTGTTTATATCACATTGAGATACAATACCAGAAAGGGAAAAAAGAGACAAATCCATGAAATTTTAAGAGATCATTTTGTCATCAGATAATACGTGATAATGTAAAGTCAGGCCAATATTGCAGCTTTAGGCTTGTACTTCTCCACTGAGGACAGCCTGGCACATGGTGGTACTAGTACCCATCCCCGCCAGCTTCTCCTGTTCTTCTCTCCATGGTGTCGTTTGTCCACTGATTGCTTATCAAACTTTATGGAGCACCCCCTGAGGGGGTCAGGTTCTGTGCTGGGTGCTTGAGATTTCTAAGTGAATGACATAGTCATCCATCACAGAGTGCAGAGTCTAACACGGCATTCAGGACAAGCAGATTCTAGGTGTGATGCCATCATGCTTAGAATGGGATGGGCTATTAATAATGACCTAAATAACCCACTTGGCATACACTGCTTGGAGTCTCATGAGCATTTGTTGCATTAACTCTATTCGTCTAAGACTGAAAATGAATGCAAGTGGTAAGACCCCAAATTACAATTGCCTAAACAGGTATAGGGAGAAGGCAATGGCACCCTACCAGTACTCTTGCCTGGAAAATCTCATGGACGGAGGAGCCTGGAAGGCTGCAGTCCATGAAGTCGCGAAGAGTCGGACACAACTGAGCGACTTCACTTTCACTTTTCACTTTCCTGCACTGGAGAAGGAAATGGAAACCCATTCCAGTATTCTTGCCTTGAGAATCCCAGGGATGGGGAAGCCCGGTGGGCTGCCGTCTAGGGGGTTGCACAGAGTCGGACACGACTGAAGTGACTTAGCAGCAGCAGCAGCAAACAGATATAGAGCAGTGTTATGGAGTCCAAGACCAGTATGGTACTCCATGGAGTCAGGAGCCTTATGATAAGGGTACCCAAGGCTGCATGAGATGATGGGACACCTTAATTTAAGGTGTCCTTGTGCCTGCTAGAATTCTACAAATATGCAAGATGCAGTTCTCTTCCCCTCTTCATCATGGAGTAGTTGGACAGAGTTTACCCCACTTTGAAACTTCCTTTGCTCATCTATAAAGTAACAGGTCAAACTATGGTTTCAAGGGACCCTCCCAGCTCCCAATAAATACAAAGTGAAAGACTATATGAAACAAAAATAAATGAATATGGAGATCAGCTCGGTGCTCCGTGGTGATCTTGAGGAGTGGGATGGGGCATTGAGTGAGAGGGAGGCTTACGAGAGAGGGGATACATGTATACACATAGCTGATTCACTTTGTTGTACAGCAAAAACTAACCCAGCATTGTAAAGCAATTATACTCCAATTTAAAAAAGAAAAGGAATATTGTCTTTGACTTTGGGAAGTTTATGAAATGAGCACCACATTACAGCTTGTTAAAGTCACAGAACGCCCATCCACACCTGTGCCTATTGCTTCTTGTACATTTCAATAAAAATTCCTCTGACCCAACCATCTTTGCAGCATTTTGACCGAAAGTTACCTGGCTCCTTCATTTTCCCTACCGACTTATTATCCAATGTGACAGAAGCATTTTTGTGCCTCTCTGTGTCTTTCTTGAATTTTAAAACTATACCCATGAAAAGTTGGCATTGCCTTTCTTCAGTGACGCCCAGCCAAACCAGAGAATAACATAATCAGCAGGTTTCAGAGGAAATTAAAGTCAGATCACCGCCTCCTGCACCCCCATCCAGATGCAATGAGATCTGCTTTATCAATGCTTCTGTGTTTAATGTACAGACTTGTTACATTAAGCCAGCTTGGGCAAGGGAAGGATTTACTGATGACTTCCTGGTTGGGTCCGTAATTGGCAATGGCAATGACTTCTGCAATGTTAGCTAAATTAAAAAAAAAAAAAAACCTTACAGGTAATTCGTTGCAAGCTTGACAAAGATATGGGTCCCATCACATAAGAATCATAGTTTAACTTAATCAGCGATGACTTCATCTAGAGTTTTTATTTATAGCTAATGCAAACGTTAAAAAAAAAAAAAGTACAGCCATTAATTATTAGTAGATTTTTTTAAGCCGAAAGTACGAGTTGGATAAACGTACTTTAAGACACTTAAAGCTGAGGCATTCTTTATAAAATGACTAGCTAAAGAGTCCCTTGGGCTGCCTTTTAACTGCTTTCAAAGCTCTAATAGCACTTTTTCCACCAAAGACACACCCCTTGAATCCTCCGAGAGATACAATAGCATAATTGTTCTTTTAGGTTTCAAGGCCCTGACATATCTGTCACGGAAAGAATAGTGAATAATAATACCAGAACTATTTTATGCAAATTCCACTTAGAGGTTTCAAGATTTCCCTGAGACGGATCTTGCCCCCTTGTTGACACTGGCATTGTCGCATTGCTTTACATAAGAGAGTGGTGAGAGCTTTCCTTTTGTTAAATAATTCTCATTTTTAAAAAATCTTTAGATAAAGTTAAAAAACAAATATAAAAACAATGAGATGGAAACATCAATTTGGAGATGTATCAAATGGGAAAAACAGTATTCTCTGTAAGAATTTCTGCCCCCTGGAGCTAATCACTTGGGCGACGGAATCTTCCTCTAACTTACACCATGATGGCATCAAATGGATGTTGATGAAGATGCAATATTTACAATGCACGTGTGACACCTCCCAGCCCAGAGGCCACAAGAATGCATTTTCTGAAGACCCCTAGTTCTGAATTCACAGCTCCTCCAGATGGAAGAAGCTTACAAATGTCCCTGTCTTTAGAGTAAATGGTTAAATATGGTTAAGCCAAAAAGCAAAGCGTTAATCTCAGGAGGAGTCAATACGATTAAACATTTTTAAAAACAGTGTTAGTGCTAAAAGGCACCTGAAGTTCATCTGGTCCTCCAGCAATTCAGACAATCTCTATTAGAATATCAAAAAATACATCACAAATTAGGTTCTTTTCCTCTGGAAAGAAAGGACAAAAATGAAATAAAAACAGCCATTTGTGTAGAAAAAGTCCAAATTATTAGCAACATTGCTGCCCTTGAAGAGAGAAACCATCCTGACCTATCCATCTATTCATCTCTTTGCTGACTTAAAAAAAAATGCACAACATGAAAATCGCAAGTTAAGTTTTATTTGGGGCTAAATGAGGACTATAGCCTGGGAGTTAGCATTTCAGATAGCTCTGAAAATCACTCAGAGAGGGAGGGCAAGGTTAGTGTATATGTGCTTTTGTTAAAGGGGGAATAAATGCGGTCAAGCATATTTTTTGTAGATTTCTTTTTTGTTTTTTAAATTATGAAAATATGATAACACATTTACAGGAGACTTGGAAAATACAGAGCAAAGTTACATATAGTTCCACTATTACAATTATTTTTTAAGTAGATAAATTAAGATTTTTAGTTGGAGTTTCAGTATCAATCTCTCAAAAATTAGTAGAATGAATACACAGAAAAGTAGAAGGATATACTAGACCTGAAAAGCACCATGAACCAATTCAGCATTATTAAGATTTACACAATTTTCAACAGTAAGATGCAAATTCTGTTCAAGTTCCCATTGACTGTAAACTAGGAGACACTAGAAATATCCAGGGACATAAAACAAGGTGCAAAAATTTCATGGTCTAAAGGTATTGAAATCACACAGAGTCTGTTCTCTCATTACTGTGGGATTATGTTAGAAATCATTATCAAAAGATATTTGAAAGTAACCCACATATTTTCAAGTGCAACGTGACATTTTTTGCAGAAGGTTTCTGCTAGTCATGAGGAGCAGTCATCACCATAAAGGATTTTAGCACTTTTCTAAATATGAGGAGATACAAGAATTGGGCTCATAAAATCAGCTCCTGAAAATATCTAACTATCTGAAGACCTGTCCTGCCAGTTTTTCCTAGGGCACAGAGCGCCTCATTTCTGCTCTTCACCCTGAACTCCTTTCAGGGGGTGTTGAAGGTCAGCAGCTGCAGCAACACCTGACTTAATCCTTGCAGAGGTAGATGGCAAGGGCCAATGGCAGGTCCCAACTTGTAGTCAACATCTTCATGAATTCATTCATTCATTGATTCCTTCATTCACTACATCTTTACTGGCCATCCTTTATGTTCTAGATCCAGAACTGGGTTCTGCAAATTCAGACATACATTGGACATATCTCCTGCCCTCTAGGACTCATAATCGCAGCCTCAGATTTTTTCATCTGTAAAATGGGAAAAAACCTTATGGGTCTTTTGGGAAGATTAGGAGGAGCAGAGAGAGATGGATGAATGACAGAGAGACAGATAAATGAATAGAGGAAAAATAATGAAAGACATTAAATACCTAGAACATCATTGCATAGAAGAGGCTCGTAATTTCCTTTGAGTAAATGGATGCCAGCCTTCTGTACTGACCTGTGAGTCATGCTGCTGCCTATTATTATTTAACAAGCGAAAAAACTGAGGCTCACAGAGCATGCTTGAATTATGCAAAGACTCCACCCCTCACCCCAGGTTTCAGGGCAGTGATAATTTAGTGGGGACCTCTGTCCTGATGAGCTGCCCTTTCTGGATGACCAAGGGCGCCTCCTAATCTTCCCAAAAGACCCATAAGGTTTTGCCCATTTTGCAGATGAAAAAAGTTGAGGCTCAGAAAGGTGACCTACTGGAGTCACACAGCTAGGGAGCCCTGGGCTGGACTCGAAGGTAGGCTGGACACCTACAGAAACAGGGGTCCCAAGCCCTCAACTCTGGCCCATTCTCTCTATAAAGAAAAATGGTGAGCATGGCATTGGCTTCTTGAAAACATGTCCTGCGTTCAGTCCCTGGGTCAGGAAGATCCCCTGGAGAAGGGAATGGTTTCTCACTCCAGTATTCTTGCCCAGAAAATTCGGTGGACAGAGGAGTCTGGTGGGCTACAGTCCATGGGGTTGCAAAGAGTCAGGCACGACTGAGTGGCCAACACTTTCACTTTTCACATGTTCACCTGGAACTTATGAGCGTGCTGGCAGATGTAATTAAGGTAAAGATTTTGAGATGGGAACATCCCATTACAGTGAACCCTAATTCCAAACATGGATATCCTCATAAAAGATAGAAAAGGAGACATACAGTTACCCAGGGAGGCCTTGTGACGGCAGAGGCAAAGATTGGAGCCATACAGTCTTGAGCCAAGGAATGTCTTGAGCCTTCAAAACCTGCAAGAAACTGGGAAGGATTCTTCACTGGGAGCTTGGCCCTTTGACACCCAGATATTATAAATCAAACTGGCCTTCGTGACTCTCCTGTGGTCAGTGGCAGGAGTCACATGTGATCATGTGTGTCTTTCAGCACTCAATCAAAAAAGAAATAGCTTTCACTTTGTTTTCTTGGACATTCAGGTCTGGAGTCTAGAGCAACCATGTAAGATGTCTACTGTCCTAGTCAGTCATACTGCGAGGAAGCCCAGGTCACATGAAGAGGCTGTGAGTACATACTCACAGGACAGCCAGGCACTGAGAGTGAAGATGCTCCCAGGTCATTCCAGCCCCCAGCTTTTGAGTCATAGCTGATGTTCACATCTCCCTTTCTGAAGTCCCAGAGATTGTGAGTCAGGGCGAAATTGCTCTGCTGTAATTTTACCAAATTCCTATGGTAAAGAATTTGTGAGAGGACTTCCCAGGTGATCTAGTTATTAAGACTCTACCTGCCAATGCAGGAGACACAGATGGGGTCCTTGGTCTGGGAAGAGTCCACATTCTGCAGAGCAATGAAGCCTACGCACAACAGCTACTGAAGCCTGAGCACCCCAGAGCCTGTGCCCCACAAGAGCAGCCACCACAATTAGAAGTCTGCACACTGCAGCTAGAGATAGCCCCTGCTTGCTGCAGCTAGAGAAAGCCCAGGCATCAACAAAAGACCCAGGGCAGTCAAAAATGATACTAAAGAATGCTTGAAACATAAAAAAATAAAATGGCTGTACCAATGCTGCTGCTGCTGCTAAGTCGCTTCAGTCGTGTCCGACTCTGTGCGACCCCATAGACGGCAGCCCACCAGGCTCCCCCGTCCCTGGGATTCTCCAGGCAAGAACACTGGAGTGGGTTGCCATTTCCTTCTCCAATGCAGGAAAGTGAAAAGTGAAAGTGAAGTTGCTCAGTCGTGTCCGACTCTTTGCAACCCCATGGGCTGCAGCCCACCAGGCTCCTCTATCCATGGGGTTTTCCAGGCAAGAGTACTGGAGTGGGGTGCCATTGCCTTTTAAGGTATACCAATAGTATACCTTAAAAAAGAAAGAATTTGTGAGTATAATAAAAATGGCTATTGAGAACTGCTAAATTTAGGGTAGTAACTTCTTTGTAGCAACATTCACTGGAACAGTGGCAGCAGTGGCCGAGCTGAAGTGTAGGTCTGTCTAGGACTGAGGGGGCAGAGGGTCGACCCCTCCCTGACTCCTCTTGGAAAGTTCACTGCTCAGCCTCACCCTGCACTGTGCTAAACTGAATCTCAAGGCCAAGGTGGTAGTGTTAGGTAGTTAGAATAGGAAAAAGGAGTCTAGAAGGGCAGTGGCTAAAAGACAAAGAAGGAAAAAGCCAGCAAAAATAGAACAAAGGAAGGTCTGAGGACCAGAGTGAGAGCCTCAGGTAAAACAAACAGCCCTCCTGGCTAGCCCAGTTTCCATAGGGCAGTCTCAGGGGGAGGAGAAAAAATATAAAAGGAGGAGCCAAAATTGGGCCAGGGACTTCTCTGCTCTTCGCATCTTTTGGGTCAGCCTGTCCTCATGTCTCAAGGATGCATTTTTCCTTTGCTTTTTAAATAAAACTGAGCTGTAACACGGAGCTGTAACACTGGTCCGTCCGTGGCTTCAAATTTTTGTTGTGATGAGACAGAACCGAGGAAATTACAAACTCCCCCGACTGTAGGAATTTGGCTTGACCCCACAAAAGCAAAGAAAAGGACAAGGACCTGAAGCACACAATGCCCTGGAGGGGGGCATGGGGTTTTCCTAACCCAAGGATCAGAGCCATTGCAGGCAGATTCTTTACCATCTGAGCCACCTGGGAAGCCTGAATTTAGTGCAAAGAATGGCAATTTTGGTCCTAAGAGACCTACAGACCTGCATCTCACCAATATGTGTCTACCTCTCATGGATTGTGTGACTTTGGGTGCGCATCTCAACCTCTCCGAGCTCAGGTTTCCACCTGTGTAGGGCAGTAGGCCAGAGAAGGCAATGGCACCCCACTCCAGTACTCTTGCCTGGAAAATCCCATGGACGGAGGAGCCTGGTAGGCTGCAGTCCATGAGGTCACTAAGAGTCAGACACAACTGAGCCACTTCACTTTCATTTTTCAGTTTCATGCACTGGAGAAGGAAATGCAACCCACTCCAGTGTTCTTGCCTGGAGAATCCCAGGGACGGGGGAGCCTGGTGGGCTGCCGTCTATGGGGTCGCACAGAGTCGGACACGACTGAAGTGACTTAGCAGCAGCAGCAGCAGCAGGGCAGAAGGCAGGTGGGGGGGTGGATTACTTACAGCTGTGACAGGATTTACTCTCAGGTCCAGGGCCTGGCTGGCTCGCCACTCCTGGTTATTTCCAGTCTCAATCTTTTGACCTTGGCTCATAACCTGCAAAAAACCTAAACCTCTGGTGTCAAAGGTACACAACAACAGAGGAGAAGATGCCCTCTCCTTCTCACCTGCGTGAGAGGAAACTGCTTCAGAGCCAGGAAGAGGCAGGACCTGCAAACTGCATCAATTTAGTGTCTCCCCTGGGGGACCAGGAGGCTTAATGTTTATAAAGTACTTTGAGATCCTGAAAGCAAAGACTTTTATACCAACGGAAGATAATCATGATAATTAAACCACTGCTATTGAATATACCGAGGCCTTATTGTTCCCCGATCCTGCGGTGAGCAAACTCCTGGCGGACTCTTTAGCACACTGAGGAGATAATTTGCTAAATCATATACCGCTGCCCTGAACGTCTCGCACACCTACAGCCGGGGGCCAGTTCATCCTCTACCACAGTGCTCACAGCAGGCCACTGGCAGAAACACACACCATGGTTTGGTTCCTCTGATCTGTGTAGTAGGGCCAGAAGAGACAGAAGTGAGGGGAGGTTGACCCCTGGGAAACTTGGGTCACAGATTAGGCTCCAGTCCCACAGAGAGTAACTCTACCCTCACAGATTCTCAAATCTGGAAAACTCGGCCAGCATTTGGCCCAATACCCAGATTTTATAAGTGAGAACGCTGAGGTTCAAAGAGCTGAAATGGCTCGATACAAGGTTTCTGCTGGCCCATGGGGGCCTCTGTGGAAATCAGAGACACGCACCCCCTCTTCTATGGGGGCCTGGTTTGGCCAAGAGCCCAGCTTATCTTCGACAGTCAAGAATCCTGCTGCCTCTCATTTAGGAAAATTCATGAAAGTAAGTACTTAGCAATGTTTATTATTACTAGTTCATGAATTATTAGGGGAAAAACTGGTGTCTAACTCCCGCCTCGTGCTCAGTCGCTCAATCTTGTCTGACTCTTTCGTGACCCTATGGACTGTATCCAGCCAGGCTCCTCTGTCCGTGGGACTCTCTAGGCAAGAATATTGGAGTCAGTTGCTGTGCCCTCCCCCAAGTGATCTTCCTGACCCAGGGATCGAACCTAGGTCTTCTGTATCTCCTGCATTAGCAGCAGATTCTTTTACCTGCTGAGCCACTGGGGAAGCCCCAACTCCTCTCTAGATTGTTTATTATCTGTGTTTTTTGTTGTTGGTGGTGGTGGTTTTTGCTATTTGGTTGTTAGTCAGCTTTTGTTGAATAAATTAATGAATTAATAAAAAGAATCCTGCTGTATTTTAAAGTCTAGGTTTTATTATTTTTGTTATTTATTTTATTATTATTTTACAATCCGTTTTATTTTATTATGATTTATTGGTTTAAAATCTAGGTTTTATTAATTTTTTATTATTTTAAAATCCAGGTTTTATTGTTATTTATTTATCTATTAAGGCTTCCTTGATGGCTCAGATGGTAAAGAATTCACCTACAATACAGAAGACCTAGGTTCAAATCCTAGGTTATGAAGATCCCTTGGAGAAGGGAATGGCTACTTGCTCCAGTATTCTTACCTGGAGAATTCCATGGACAGAGGAGCCTGAGAAGCTATAGTCCTGGGTTTGCAATGTGTCAGACACAACGTACCGACTGAGCATGCACATTTATTTGTTATTTATTGTAGGCCAACAGATCAGGAAACAATTGTCATTGAAAGACAGCTTGCTATATTCACAGATCCCAAAAGGAGGGTCGCCTCACTTCTTGGTGGATGGTACCTCCCCATCCCCACCTCCCACCCCTGCTGCTGCTGCTGCTGCTAAGTCGCTTCAGTCATGTCCGACTCTGTGCGACCCCATAGATGGCAGCCCACCAGGCTCCCCCATCCCTGGGATTCTCCGGGCAAGAATACTGGAATGGGTTGCCATGTCCTTCTCCAATGCATAAAGTGAAAAGTCAAAGTGAAGTCGCTCAGTCATGTCCGACTCTTAGCAACTTCATGGACTGCAGCCTACCAGGCTCCTCTGTCCATAGGATTTTCCAGGCAAGAGTACTGGAGTGGGGTACCATTAGAAAGTACAAAAGTCAAGAGGCTGGGGGTGGGGTGGAAAAAGTGACCTTCTATCGTGGTTTCACAGAAGGAAAGGGAGGCAGGGTGTGCAGGTTTAGCATGGGCTATTTGAATAACTTCAACTCTGGGGCCTGGGAGCTGCCCCTAGTTGGCTGGCTCCTGGGCCTGGGGCGATTTGGGCAGGAAAAGAGTAGCCTGGAAGGTTAGAACCATTAAAAAGGTGCTTGGAGGTGGGGGCTCTGGATTGGTTGTTGGCACATGAAAGCCCATCTCTAGAAATTAGCCAGCCCATGGAAGGGCAGTTCCTGCAGGGTCTGCAGTGCCCCAAGATATCAGAGAATCAGAAATAAAGAAGAAAAAGACGTGGTTAATACATGTTTGTAAGGACCTCAGAAAACATAGTATCAAACACCCATTTCACAGATGAGAAATCTGGGGTCAGGTAAGAGAAATAACTTGACTAGGTCTTCCCTACCAATGGGTGGTAACCAAGGTGACCTTCCAGAGATAGAGTAGACTGGGTCTTTTGCTAAATCCCTTCTCTTCACATTGTTTAGAAACAGCCTCCGAGCACCTGAGCTTCTCACCACCATTACCTCGTCTATCGCGAATCTCACACTTTGTGCTCCAGGACTTCAAAGCGGTAGCAAACGCCTCTTTTGCTGTTTCAGCCATTTGCTTCCACTGTTCTCTCTACCTGCCTGGAATCTTCCAACACTTTCCTGCCGGGATCTTCTCTGTATCTTTGAAGATTCAACCCAGCGCTTACTTGTTCTAAGAAGCTTTGGCGGAAGAACCCTGGCAGACTTAGTTTCCTGACCTTGGGCACCTAGGCATCTCATGCTTACAACTGCACAGCCTTGCTATTGGCATTTTTGCTTGTGGGTCTCTGCCTGGCACTGTACGCAAGCACCAGGCTTCATTCCATCAGTCCTCAGCGTTTAGCAGACATGTAGTAGGTAGCAGCTCTCAAAGATTAACCCCCAAACCTAGCACCACGCATGGGGCTCTGACTCCAGTGCTCCTTACTACACACTCACTCACACACACACATACACACACACACACCCCGAGTAAAATCTTCCTGCCATTCCCTTGAGAGCAGAAAGGATTATATACCAAGCAATGCTTCTTACATGCTGTATAGTTGAGACTCCTATGACAGCTGAGATTACTTTTGCCCGATTTTATATTTTGCTCCTTTGTCAGAGTCAGCTGGATTTTCCAAGGGAAAGAGGATCTGCATTTCCAAGTCATCGGCTCTAAATCGGGCTCCCGTCACCTCCTTTTTACCTGCCTGTGTACAACCAGGAATGGCTTGCCTGTGTGTAATTCTTTTCCTGCTGGTTTAGAATCTGCAAATAGATATCTTCTTCCAAAACATACCTCTCCACAAAGCCAACCCACTGAATCAAGCTCATTATCTTAAGACACCTCTATGGCCAAAGGTTATGCTTTTCAGAGCTATATTAATCTCTTTGTCTAAACAGCATAGGCTTAATTGGTTTAGATCAGAGTTGTACTGTTTTGAGTAAAAGGGTGTGATTAATGTGAGCTAAAGATGGTTGGACGGGTGCAGACTAATTCACTAGCATACACAAACCTATTATCATCAGAACCGTGAGAGCTTGGGGAAATCTGCCCCAGTGAGCAAGGTTTTTTTTCCCCCTCAAGAAAAACAGAGAGACCTGAGAAGGCAGTGTAGACCCCCAGAGCAAGCAGGGTGGCACAGCCCTCTTCCCCAGTCTCTTGGATGATGAAACAGCTGCCACATGCACAATAATATAAAGTATATCAGATTCAGCAAGAAGTTGGGTTCATTCAGTGCCCCCACGCAGGAGAGGAAGTTATTGTTCAGTCACCCAGTCATGTCTGGCTCTTTGCGACCCATGGACTATAGCCCACCAGGCCTCCCTGTCTCTCATCCTCTCCCAGAGTTTACCCAAGCTCATGCCATTGAGTTGCAGAGAAAGATGTCACTCTGAGTGGAATATTGCCCCCGAGTCTGCTAGTCAGCCCTCTTTTCTCTGCACTGAGCCCCACAGACTGACGTCCCTGGATTGCTTCAGTGGGCCCCCTGGATTTATCCCTCAGGATGCCACAGTTTGTCTCTGAAGCGAGTCCTAACCTTATAGGCACTCTGCCTCGGTCCAGGTATCAACGCGTTATCTTTCTTGGTCCCAGACAAGGGAACATCCACTATTTCTTGACCCCAGCTGCTGCACTATACCTGGTTTATTACGAGCGGCTTGGTTCTAAATGTCATTAACTTACTGAACTTTTAAAAACCTTATCCGGTAGGTACTATGCTTATCTCATTTTACAGAAAGAGGACACTGAGGAGCAGAGAGCCTGGACAACTTGCCCTGGGCCAAACACCTGCTAGGAAGTAAGAACCCAGATGCAAACCCAAGCTATGGGTGACCAGCGCGCAGCCTCATCCTGGCACCATGACAAGGGAGAAAAGGGAGGGGATGCCAGGGTCAGAAAACAGCATCCGCAAAGGTCTTGAACTTCAGGGTGACATCAAGAAACCTGAGCAGGGCTTCCCTGGTGGCTCAGTGGTAAAAAATCTGCCTGCCAGTGCAGGAGACAGAAGTTCGATCCCTGGCCCAGGGAGATCCCACATGCTGTAGAGCTACTAAACCCATGAGCCAGGGTTACTGCCGCACATGTGCCCTGGACTCCACAGCAGTGAGAAGCCTGTGCACCCCAGCTAGAGAGTAGCCCCTGTTCACAGCAACTAGAGAAAAACCCGAGCAGCAATGAAGAACCAGTACAGCAAAAAAGAAACAAATTAATTAAAAAAAAGAAACACTGAGCAGACTAGCGCTTGGAGCAGAAGGGGAAGGTGGGTGGAGAAGGCAGAGCTTTAAGGCTACGTGACAGGCAGGGGACAGCATGAAAGTCTTCAAATGCCGCCCTCTGCAGCCTGCATCTTCTTTTTAAAAAGTTTGTATTGGAGTATAGTCGCTTTACAATATTGTGTTAGTTTTTTACTGTACAGCAAAGTGAATATGTGTGTGTGTGTGTGTGTGTGTGTGTGTGTATGCACGTGCATGCTAAGTTGCTTCAGTCGTGTCCAACTCTTTGTGACCCTATGGATTGTGGCCCTCCAGGCTCCTCTATTCACAGGATTCTCCAGGCAAGAATACTGGAGTGGGTTGCCATGCCCTCCTCCAGGGGGTCTTCTCAACCCAGGGATCCAATGTGCATCTCCAGTGACTCTTGCATTGCAGACGGATTCTTTACTGCTGAGCCACCAGGGAAGTCAAGGTATACAACTATCCCCTCTTTTTTGGACTTCCATCCCATTTAGGTGACCACAGAGCATTGGGTAGAGTTCCCTGGGTTACACAGTAGGTCCTCACTAGTTACTTTATACACTGTATCCGTAGTGTTTATATGTCAGTCCCAATCTCTCAGCTCATCCCGGTCCCCTTTTCCCCCTTGGTGTCCATATGTTTGTTCTCTGCATCTGTATCTCTATTTCTGCTCTGCACATAGGTTGATCTATACCATTTTTCTAGATTCCACATATATGCTTTAATATACAATATTTGCTTTTTCTCTTTATGACTTACTTCACTGTATATGACAGCCTCTGGGTCTACCTACATCTTTGCAAATGGCAAAGTTCTGATCCTTTTAACGGCTGAGTAATATTCCATTGTGCATATACATCACATCTTCTTTATCTATTCCTCTGTTGATAGACATTTGGGTTGTTTCATGTCCTGGCTATTGTAAATAGTGTTGCAATAGATATTGGAGGTGCATATGTCTTTCGGAATTATGGTTTTAGTTCAATATCTTGGTGCCTGGAGCACTGGGAGGGCTGGGAGATGCAGATACAAATTTAAATCCTAGCTCCATCTGCCCAGAGTAAGGGAGGAGACACACACCACAATCCACCTCAATAGTGTCAGGGCAAAATGAACAAAGGAGATGGGCTGCAGAGACAAAAGGGTCTAATTCTGGCAGGGCTGAGGCTTGGGGGCAGTGAGTCAGACACCCATCTTGGCTGCAGAATTGTGAAAGGGGCCTTGATTTCTCTGTTCTTAAGATGAATAATATTTTAATGCAATATTTTCTAAAAATTCAAAATTAATGCAAAAAAAGTCCATAATAAACAAGAGATCAAAAGCTTACTTGATCTTATGTACGGGATCAGTCCTGCTTGCTTGTTTTTCAGTTTGGCCTCAGGTTTCAATATTGCTCAGCATGTTTGATCGTTTTTTTTGTTTAAAATTTTGATCTTTTTGCTCTTCATGGATATTTTTTTTGCGTTAATTGTAACTTAAAACAGTGAATTAAATGTTGCTTATTTTTATTGATTTTAAACAGAGGGTTTTCTGCACTCCCTTATATTTTGCACCTGGGGAGAATAGTTCCCTTGCCTCATCCTATTCCCAGTCCTGCTCTCTGGGGCCTTGGACTTGAACTTTGTTCTGTGGGTTTTCAGCGGTCCTGGTGAAACCAAGCAGGACCCTGTGGCATACCTGGGCATTGAAACCTTTCTGTCCCCCATTTCTTGTTGTAGGGAACAAACTCCAGCCTCTATGACCTTCCCTGGGTTCTAAAGGGCAGATTCAAACAGTTGCTAGTCGGGGAGGGAAGGGGATGCAGAGACAAGGGAGGGGCAGTCAAGAAACCACCTTAGGCCAGAGTAAGGGAACCAGGGAAATTTATCAGATTACCTGAGGAGTTCAGGCTCTTCACACTCAGCTCAGTCGTGTCCAACTCTTTGCGACCCCATGGACTGCAGCACACCAGGCCTCCCTGTCCATTACCAACTCCCGGAGTTTACCCAAACTCATGTCCATTGAATCGGTGATGCCATCCAACCGTCTCATCCTCTGTCGTCCCCTTCTCCTCCTGCCTTCAATCTTTCCCAGCATCAGGGTCTTTTCTGATGAGTCAGTTCTTCCCATCAGGTGGCCAAAGGATTGGAATTTCAGCTAATTTAAACCCTTGAACTGTTGTTGTAAAACTCACCAAATCCTCCCAGATGGAGACACAGAGTTTTGGGGGGCAGGGACGCACGTGTCTCCCCTTTGGCCTGGCAAAGCGCTAAAGTTATTCTTTTCTACTTCACCCAAAATTCTGTCTCCAAGATTCAGTTTAGCACCAGTGCACAGAGGCTGAGTTTTCAGCCTCAGTGGGGGGACATAGACAGGATTCTCATTGTAGAATGATCCTGTTGGAGAAGGAAGAAACTTTCCTCCATCCTTCTATGTTCTTCTGGCCAATCTAAAAATTAAATTGACATGACACAGGTTAATAAGAGAAAAAAAAATCAAGTTTAATTTTGTCTCTACAGAAACCCCACGTACACGTGAGAGTCAAAGAGCCCATATACAGGAGAGAGGCGGAGACCGAAAGGCAAAATGAGGTTTGTATGCCTTCCCAAGCGAAGCAGTGGGATGGATCCTCCATCTTCCAAGGATAAGAGGGTCATCCACAGGACAATAAGAGGAAGAACAGATATTTGGTAATTAGATGTTTGCCCTGCTGTGGAGAGGGGGCCACTCAGATAAAATGTAACTCCTGCAATAAATCTTTGCTGGGAAAAATCTCCAATTTAAACTTTTTCGAGGTAGTTATGGGAGGGGCAGTAGGGTCTTTTAAATCTGCAGTCTCCACAGCCTTTAGCGTCTAATAATCCTTATGAAAAAGAGGCACATTTGAGGGGCTCGTTCTAAACCCCCACAGTCACTTTCTCAGTGGGGTGGAGAATAGGTCTGACTGGTCAGTAGACAGGAGACAAAATACAGGTGGGTAAAAGCGTGCAGTGGTTCCTGGGATAATCCTGTGGGCTCCAAGAGGATGGAGGAGCCATGAAGGTCCTTGACAGGGAGGCAGAGCCTTTTCTTCTTTTCTTTTTTTTTTTTTTTTCATGCATGAACACAAGCTGTTTCTTCAGTTCTTGGCCTATTTCCTCTTCCAAATTGTGACCAGATGCACATTAAATTAGGATTAATGGGGCTCCTTTGTGGAGCCTCGCATTTGAGCTGTGCACAGTAATAGTTTCATAACACACCATGCAACCTTTCTCAGAGGTTAAAAATTATACATTTACAGCTTGAGTGTATTTGTCTACAGTCTGAAGGATTCCAAAGGGGACTGATCAGTCCACTTCGTTAAAGGGAAGACTGGTTTCAAAAGCCAGCAGTGAGCTGCTCCCACCAGTTTAGAACCCAGCGGCGTCTGTAATATAAACATCCCATTCGTGATAGAATTTGCCGGGCTGCCCACACTCACGGCAGCCACAGTTTCTGTACCATCTATTTGGGTTGGATTCTTTGCACATGACTTATTTCCTGGAAAATCTTTAGAGAGGTCTGGACTGCACAGTTATAAAAATTATTGTAATGTATTTTCCCGTGCATATTAAATTAGTTCCCCAGACTGATAAAAGGTTGAAAAGCTATTATTCTTTATTCTTCAGTTTACTACAATCCTAAAGTAATAGCCTTCTATTAAAGTTTATTGATTGCTCCCACTGTTAACTAGCAAGTTGGTATGTAAAAATAAAACAGAAATCTGCTATTTCTTCCTTGTGTCTTCCCACAGCACGTGTCTCCTGAGGAAGAATTCCAAAGACTGGTGTCGGCCGTATTGTGAGGAATCCTCGGGGCTTTAGGGGAGGTTTGGGGTCAACAGTCTATTTGTTGTTGTTGCTTGTTTGTGTATTTCCCAAGCATTAAAGTTTTGGGTAAGATTCAGTATAAAAAGTTTTTTTTAATTTTTTTTTCCTCTCTTTTTTTTTTTTTTTTTAAAGAAAAAAACAAGAGGTCTGATCTGGAAGGCTGCTCTAGACTAGTAGACTAGTTAGTTACACGGTTCATCCATTCACTTCACAGATAATTCTTGACCCTCTACAGTGTGCCAGGCCTGGTTCTAGTCACCAGGGATTGAATAGTGAGCATAACAGACTGGGGGTCTGTTCTCAGGATGCTTACAGTCCAGGGCTGGAGAGACAGATTGGTAAAGAAATCCAGGGACGTCCCTGGCAGTCCAGTGGTTAAGACTTCATCTTCCAATGCAGGGGGTGTGGGTCCCATCCCTGGTCGGGGAGCTAAGATCTCACATGCTTCATGGCCAAGAAACCAAAATATAGTAGCAATGATGTCCCAAATTCAATAAAAAGTTTAAAAATGGTCCACATAAAAAATCTTAGAAACAAAATTTTTAAAATCCAGAATTACTCTATCAGATGGCAATGAATGTTACAAAGAAAACAAAGCTGGTTAAAGAAACAGAGAATGTCAGGGTTAATTTTAAGTGTCAACTTCAGGGAGGGTCACGGGGAGCCTAATACTTAGTTAGACATTATGTCAGGGTGTGTCTGTGAGGGGGTTTCTGAGATTAGCATTTGAATCAGTAGGCTGATTCACAGGCCCTCCTCAGTGTGGGTGGCCCCCATCAAATCCATTGAGGGTTTGAAAAGAACTGGAAGCTGGAAGAAGAGAGAATTTGTTCCCTCTGCCTGTTTTCAAGCTGGGCCGTTGGTTTTCTCCTGCACCCAGCCTGCGTGTGTGTTCAGTTGCTCAATCATGTCCGACTCTTGTGACCCCCATGGCTGACTCTTGCAGCCCGCCAGGCTCTTCAAAATCCCAGTCCATGGGATTTTCCAGGTGAGAATACTGGAATGGGTGTTGCTCTTTCCTTCTCCAGGAGATCCTCCTGACCCAGGGATTGGACCTGCGTCTCTTTTGTCTCCTGCACTGGCAATCAGATTCTCTGCTATTACCACCACCTGGGAAGCCCACACTCAGCCCTGAAACTTAGACTATTATCAGCTTTCTTGGCTTCGGGCCATGGGCTCGGACCAAACCTGTACCACTGGCTTTCCTTAGGCTTCAGCTGACAGATCCCAGGTTGTAGCATTTCTCAGTCTCCATAATCCCATGAGCTAATTCCTTATTTCATATTTTCCTATTGGTTTTGTTTCTCTGGAGAACCCTAACTGATACAGAGACTGATGGGCACTTTTTTAGATCAGGATCTCAAGAAAGCCATTCTGATGGCTTTTTCAAACCCCAAGGTGATGAGGAAGCCCAACCATGCAGAATTCAAGCAAAGAGAGCTCTTCAGGGACTCGGATTAGCCCATGGGACACCTTAGCCCAAGCATAGGCAAGAGTTACACAAGAATTGTTGGAACATCTATGTCAGAACATGGTATTACACCAGATCCTGGGAAGAGAATAATTAGTAAAAATAAATAAATAAAACACAGCTTCTGATTCTTCCAGGAGCCCACAGTTTAGTGAGGGGATTCTCATGTAAACAGAGCATCTGGCAACCTTAAAGACTGAGAAAGATGAGTAGAAAAAGCATCACATATACTAAGAGCTACTTTTGGGTACCACGCTGTAATTGTTGGGCTAAGGCTGGTCAAGAAGCATTGCAGGAATCTAGGAAAGGGAATTTCCTCTGCTCTCTGGAGTTGACTTCTGAACTGAATATTAAAGGAGGTGTTCAAATGATGCACATGCCAAGCAATGGGACCTTCCCCTCCACCTGTATGGTATGATGGAGGAGTTCAGCCACACAAAAGCCCAGTAAGTGGGACATTGGGAAGTGGCATAAGAAGAAGCCAGAAGGGACATGGTTGGGTTGATGGAGCGCAGTCAGCTGTCATCTGATGGGGAATGGCCATTTGAAAGATTTCAAGCAATGATGCAATTTGTTGGCTGTTTACTTTAGAAAGGCAGATCTGGCAACCACCTAGAACACAGCTGGAGGAAAGCATTTTAGAAACAATTCGGATACAACTTTGTCTCCCAGTCTCCTCATCTGTAAAACGAGAAGGACGGTTCTGATGATTCTGAAATTTGTAACTGGCTCTAAAATTTCAAAACACATAAGTAACTCCTTGGACTGCAAGGTGATCCAACCAGTCCATCCTAAAGGAGATCAGTCCTGGGTGTTCATTGGAAGGACTGATGTTGAAGCTGAAACTCCAATACTTTGGCCATCTGATGGGAAGAGCTGACTCATTGGAAAAGACCCTGATGCTGGGAGGGATTGGGGGCAGGAAGAGAAGGGGACGACAGAGGACGAGATGGCTGGATGGCATCACAGACTTGATGGACGTGAGTTTGGGTGGACTCTGGGAGTTGGTGATGGAGAGGGAGGCCTGGCGTGCTGCGGTTCATGGGGTCGCAAAGAGTCGGACATGAATGGGCGACTGAACTGAACTGACTGAAGTAACTTAAGGATACTCTTTCTCTCTGACAGAGTTCAGATTTTTTGGAACTAGTTTATGCTTTTATTCAATGAGTAGCTATAAGCCCTACATATTGACTGTGGGGGAAAAAAATCCCTATTTAAAAAAAATGATGCTTTCACTTCAGCTTATTACAGTAGGATGTGTATATATGTATCTTGCTTCTAAGACTGATATTTTTTTCTTCTCCCCTTTCCCTCACTTTGCAAATAAAAATGAGTTCTGTATTTGTCATGTTCATCCCAAATTACAGCTCTGCTATCAAAAACAATGATCCCGCCAAGAAATATTTGGGTCCAAGCAATCCAGGGGTGGAGCAGATGTGAGAAGGACGCACAGATTTCACTTTTATCCTTGTGTGAAATTCTAAAAAGGAAAATTGACTTACTTAAAATAAGACACAGAAGAGGGACACAAGGCAGAGCTTTCAGGACACAGACAAGATCATTTGTTGGGGAGGAGCTCAGCTTTCTTCAAAGGGAATGTTCTGGGGTCTTTCATGATACCTGCAGTAAAGTCCACATGGGCTGGCTCCTAGTCTCAGGATAACCTGATGTGCAACCAGCAGTGTTTTAACATCAGGAAGAAGTCCGGATGATGACTCTCTCTGCTTCACGTGTTTGCAATACAGGAGGATGAAACTGGGTGAAGCTTTGTGATGGCGATAATAAGCTACCAACTTACTTCCAGAATTAAGAATTGTCACTGGCGTTCTCAGGACTATGTTTCCCAGGCTACTTTGCATTTAGGTGAGTCCATGTAACGAGTTTCAACCAATGAAATGTTACTGGTGGCTAGGAATTCAGTGCATTTCTCCTTTACTCTTCTGATCCACCTGCTGGACTGAGGAAAGTAAAGTCATCAGGTGGAGGGACCCTGGGTCTCTGAACCACCAAGAGGAAGAGGGACATCACCAAACACAAACACCCACACCACTCTGTTATGTGAGTGCTAAAAATGGTGGGGTTTTTTTATTTGCTTGTTTGGTTTTTTTTTTTTTTTTTTGAGTCCTCTTATAACTATTAGATATAAACTTGTGTTGTCGTAGGGCTTTCCAAGTGGTGCTAGTGGTAAAAAATCTGCTGCTAATGCAGGAGAAGCAAGAGATGTGGGTTCGATCCCTGGGTCAGGAAGATCCCCTAGAGAAGGAAATGGCAACCCACTTCAGTATTCTTGCCTAGAAAATTCCATAGACAGAGGAGCTTGGCAGGCTACAGTCCATGGGGTCCCAAAGAGTTGGACATGACTGAGCAGGCACACACGTAAGTAATAGATATAAACTTGTATTGTCCTAGCCATTGGAATGTTGCTGTCTGTTAGGGCAGTTAGCAATGCCCTTGGATGCTGATGCTGGTCCCCGAGGCATTGTTTTTTTGTTGGTTGGTTTTTGTTTTGCTTTTGTTTGTCATATGAGGCTATTCTTGATGGGTGGTGGTGACGTCTCCACACTAGTAGCTCTGTGACCTACCAGGTGTCACTTAGATCTTGTAGAAAGAGCCAAGTTGAGTGACTCACCATTTAATTTGTAAACTGAGGACAGTCATAATACTTCTTCTCAAGTTATAATGGGGGTTGCATGAGCTACTATGTGTAGATCACTTTTAGTGCAGTGCCTGCCACGTAAAAAGTGATAACTGTGATTATCCTCATTGTCACTGTCATTATTATTACTAGTGTGATGTAATTCTGCTGAACTCGCAATCCTGAGATATGGTGTTATGACTGCTGTTCTCCATTTATCAGAGGAGAATGTTGAGGAAGGCAACTGAACTAAGATTGCAGAGTCAAAAAGAGACGGAGTGGGGTCTCCAGGTCTTCTGCCTCCAAGCTTGTCTCTCCCCATGCTGACCTGCTGGGCTCTGCCCTGGAGCCTAATCAGATCAGTAGTTTCATTGTTGAGTATGCTTTGGGGGCAAGTAAAACTTTCCCGAATGAAGGGTGTTTGAGCTACTGGCTTCTCCGAGACAGATTTCTTTTTGACAGGCAGCAGGACACGAGGCAGGAACACTTTGTTTTGCATCCTGTTGTATAAATAGGGATGGGACAAATGGCTTGGCTAAAATAAGCACAGGCCTGAAACTAACTGAAACTGGAACCAAATCCAGACGGACTTTATTTTTTCATTTCTCTCTCCCTCAATCATTATTTTTTGAAGACTTGAATAAAAAGGTCCATTTCCATTTTGTTCTCTGTAGTTTCTTTTTTGGTCCAAAAGCAAAGACAAAACAACTTATAGACAAAACAACTTACAGAAAACATAAATTGGGAGTGGAAATACAAACACCCACTGGGATTTTTAAAAAAAAGAAAAATCAAGAAAAAAGATGCATTCTGGTTTGTAGGAATTTCCTTAGAATGGTGATTCTCAGCTCCCTTGTACAGAGGTTACAGCTCAGGGGTTCAGCAAGACCAGTTAAACAGATTGAGGTTCAAGCATTGCTAATACATGTTCCTCCTTGGCTGTTAACAGATGGCTCTGCTTTTCTTAGGGCAGAAAGGAGTCATTAGTGACTTGAATGGACATCTCTGTTTGCTATTTGCTTGAGGACAGTGACTGCAGCCATGACATTAAAAGATGTTTGCTCGTTGGAAGAAAAGTTATGACCAACCTAGACAGTATATTAAAAAGCAGAGACATCACTTCCCCAACAAAGGTTCAGACAGCCAAAACTATGGTTTTTCCAGTAGCCATGTATGGATGTGAGAATTGGACCATAAAGAGGGCTGAGCACCAAAGAATTTATGCTTTTGAATTGTGGTGCTAGAGAAGACTTTTGAGAGTCCCTTGGACAGCAAGAAGATCAAACTAGTCAATCCTAAAGGAAATCAACCCTAAATATTCACTGGAAGGACCAATGCTGAAGCTCCAATATTTTGGCTACCTGATGCTAAGAGCTGACTCATTAGAAAAGAACCTGATGCTGGGAAAGATTGAGGGCAGTAGGAAATGGGGGCAGCAAAGGGTGAGACGGTTGAATGGCATCACTGACTCAATGGACATGAGTCTGGACAAACTGCGGGAGATAGTGAAGAACAGGGAAGCCTGGTGTGCTGCAGTCCACAGGGCTGCAAAGAGACATGATTTAGCTACTGAACAACAACAATTTGCTTGAGAGCTCTCGGATGCCCTGTCTGAGGAATACGGAGCTCAAAACCAACCAGCCAAGTGCACCCTCCCCCTCCATTATCTTTCAGATCCAAATAAAGATTTTCATTTTCTTGGAGATTTAACAGGACAGGCAACAAAATCAAGAAGTGAGTTCCTCATCATTAAGAGTATTCAAGCACCCAATGGGCAACTGCTTGACAAGGTCATTGGAAAGATGATCCAAAATCAGTTGAAATGTGGTTTGGACATCATTGGCTCTGGCCAGAGTGGCACCTGGGCCAGGTGTGGTAGGACTCACGTGGGGGTGACCATATGCCTCTCAGGTTCTATTTTCTGAACCTCCCTCCCATTTTTACATGAATTGTCTCCACTGTTTGCATTTTGACAAAACATTAAGCCATTGCCATGGCAGTAAGTGTGTCCCATGAGTCCAGGGCTTCCCTTGTGGTTCAGATAGTAAAGAATCCACCTGCAATGCAGAAGGCCTGGATTTGATCCCTGGAGAAGGGAATGGCTATCCACTCCAGTATTCTTGCCTGGAGAATTCCATGGACAGAAGAGCCTGGTGGGTTACAGTCCATGGGTCACAAAGAGTCGGACATGACTGAGCCACTAACACTTAGCTAAAGTCTATTACTTACTTTAGGTGGGCCTTACTTTACTTTACCCTATTATTTACTTTAGGTGGGCCTTCCCATACTTAACCCACCAGTTCACAGAGTAACCGGGAGTGAAACGTTGGCAGAGCCGATGCTGCCCATTTGACAGATGAGAAAGCTGAGAGCCACCCCCAGGATCACAGCCAGTGAGTCCCAGCCCCAGGCCTGGAATAAACTTGCTCTGACTCCACACCTGGGACTCCCCACCTCATACTGACCTTCAAGTGCAGTACCAAACAGAGGTGGCCTTAGTGGACAGATGAAGTATAGTAAGTCCCCTGAAACTCCAATACTTTGGCCACCTGATGCCAAGAACTAACTCATTGGAAAAGACCCTGATGCTGGAAAGATTGAGGGCAGGAGGAGAAGGGGACGACAGAGGATGAGATGGTTGGATGGCATCACTGACTCGATGGACATGAGTTTGGGTAAACTCTGGGAGTTAGTGATGGACAGGGAGGCCTGGCGTGCTGCAATTCATGGGGTCACAAAGAGTTGGACACGACTGAGCAACTGAACTGAACTGAACTGAACTGAAGTCCCCTACATATAAACCTTCGAATTGCAAACTTTCAGAGACGTGGCCATAAGTTTGCACGTCCAGTCATGTAAGTTAGCTCACATGTCTGGTGCACATTGTCATGTGTGTGCGCGCTCTACAAGTGTTGTGCTTGCGTGTACTTTGCAGCACTGTATAGACTACAGAAGTACAGAATCTTTATTTCAAGCCCAGGATGTCCAGAAGCAAGCTTAAAAGCAGCGGTATGTAGGTAATTGTGTTCATTGGGTACCTAACCTAACTTTGTTGGACTTACAAACAGATCAGACTCATGAACTTGCTCTTGGAATAGGACTTGTTCATATGTAGGGGACTTACTGTATTGGAACAGGTGACTCTTGAGAGGTCCAAAGACATGAAGCAGGCTTCATCTGCTCAGTCGACCCCTCTAGGTGGGGTCAGTGTACAGAAAGCTTCTGAGGCCTGGACAGAGGGCCCTGCCTGGCAGCCAAGCCTGCTCTAGAAGCTGACTCTAGGAGGGGAGGACATGCAGCCAGGCCACAGGACCACTGAGTCCCGGGGCCGCATCCGACGTTCACAGGCCATGGCATCTCGGCCTCTGAGGGCACTTTCCTCCATAAAAATACATTTTAAGAAACATTTTGTCCATATTGATATTATGTTATTAACTATATTGTCATTAGTTTTTCTTTTCATTTTAAAATAAATGAATATTAAAATATTTCTGTGGGGCCCTAAAACTGCTCAGGGTAATGCAACCATTGTATCCAACTGAAGTCAGTTCGCTGAGCCCTAGCGGTGTGCTGACGACATGGGGCTTCCAAAATGAGCAAGTCACAGGCTTGTCCCCTAAAGCTCCTGAAGTCCCAAAGTTCTTAAACAAGAGCAGAGGGAGGACATGCTCTGAAGTAGCTGCAACAGCTAATAACCCTGATGCTGGGAAAGATGGAAGGCAGGAGGAGAAATGGGCGGCAGAGGATGAGATGGTTAGAGAGCATTACCAACTCAATGGATATGAATCTGAGCAAACTCTGGGAGATAGTGATAAATAGGGGAGCCTGGCATGCTGCAGTCCAGGGAGTCACAAAGAGTCAGCTACAAATGAGCGACTGAACAATAACAACTACCTTGCCATCCCCCAAGGACAGAAAAGTTCAGATGACTTCCTGGGAGTGGGCGAGGGGCACCTAGGAAGGCTTCCTGGAGGAGGTGGGCACTGTAGCCTGAGGTTGGGAGAGGCTGCCCAGCCACCCCGCGTCAGGTAGCAGCCCCAGATGGAGAGGAGGGCTCTTGGGATACAGGTAGCATCCCTGCGCCTGCAGAGATAGATGCTCATCACATGCAGACAGAGGGTGCTGGGGCTTTTTGTCCTCCTCCCCTCTCCTTTGGGAAGACTTTTTAAAAAACTAACAAAAAAAAAAGAAAATTGTTTTCAAAAGGAGGGATGGGAGGAAAGGGAGGGAAGGAAGAAAAGAGAGAGAGAGAAGGGAAGGAAGAAAAGAGAGAGAGAGAGCGGAAGAAAGAGCGTGGCCCCCTCCGCACTGGCACGGTTATCATTCATGTTGATGTCAACATCTCCACAAAGACAGGTAGTGGGGAAATACTGCGGCAGCCTTTGAGGGCGCGCAGCGGGGCCCTGGGTAATTACCGTGGCCTACTTATTTCTCCGGGAAGGGAAAAAAAAAGTCCAGCACCCGATCTGCTTTTTTTTTTTTTTTTCTTAATAGGTGAAGTTGAACCTAAAGCACTGTAATTTTAATCAAATCTTTCCCATCTGCGTGTAGTGTCTCTGAGAAGTTGAAGATTTAAGTGTATGTTGTAGGGTTTGTGGAATTGTCCCAGCGGGGGAGGGAAAAGGGGCAGAGCAGTGGTAATTATGCTACACTTAAAGGTATTTTGGTTGCCAGGGAGGCTGGTTTTTTTTTTTTAATCTCCTCCTTCCCTCATTGAGGGGTTGGATGATGTCATGGGCAGGAAAGGAGGGGGGAAGAAGGCAGCAGCTCCAAGGGCAGGCCAGAAGGAAGGAGATGAAGCTGCAGTGTTTGGTTTGGGTGAAGGTTGGAACAATCTGGAAAGAGCAATGCTCCAAAGGCAATAATCTAAGGTGAAGATGGATTAACACCTTCTAATGTGATCACACACGCACAGACATGCACACACACATACATCCATGCACACACGCATGCATACACACATTGTTGCTGTTCAGTCACTCAGTCGTGCCTGACTCTTTGCAACCTCGTGGAGTGTCGCACGCCAGGCTTCCCTGTCCATCACCATCTCCCGGAGTTTGCTCAAACTCGTGTCCATCCAGTCGGTGATGCCATCCAACCCTTTTATCCTCTGTCGTGCCCTTCTCCTGCCTTCAATCTTTCCCAAAATCAGGGTCTTTTCCTATGAGTCGGCATACACACACACACACAGATACATGCATATACACATTCACACACACATGCACGCCCCCCACACAACACACACATGTGTGGATGCGCACACACACATTCATGCACACACATGTACATATACACACATGTGCACATCTATACACATGTACATTCATGTACACACATATACACATATATTCATGCACATACAAACATTCATGCATGCACACACATACATATACATGAATCCCTGACACCCCACAGACATATCCAAACACATATACAGGACCTGTTATGAACACACACACACACACACACACACACACACCCCTGCATAAAGACATAAGGAACATACACATCTCAAGTACCAACACACAACTCCACCCCAGCATACAGCAGGGGTACAAGCCCAAGCACGCCCCTCACCCTGTGGACACTTCATGCAGGAACACCCATCTGCACACCTGTAACCACACAGGCCCAGCACATACACAGCTGCAGACAAACGTGCACAGTTACACATCAGTTTAACTTACAGACACGCCATCAACACATGCACACAGCTGGTACCGGCGGGCGCGTCGGGAATTCATAACAATAGAGCTTTCGGGGACACATGCAATTTCCAGGATCCATCAGAAATCACCAGACCCATGGCCGAGGGAGCAGAGCTGGGGAAAACTGGCTACTTCGGGGAGGGGGAGGCAGTCTGGGTGCCCCTTGGTTTTTTTTTTTGATGAGCTTTAGATCTCAGAACCGAATTCATTTACTTTTTTAACATATATGCACGTGTAATATAGTTTATTTTCTTTACTGTCTGAGCCACCAGGGAAGCCCATATTTTATTTTACTTTTATTTATTTTTGGCTACACTGCATGGCATGTGGGACCTGAGTCCCCTCAGTTCAGTTCAGTCACTCAGTTGTATCCAAATGTAACCCCATGGACTGCAGCATGCCAGGCTTCCCTGTCCTTCACCAACTCCCAGAGTTGGTCCCCCTACCAGGGATCGAACCCATGTACCCTGCAGTAGAAATGTGAAGTCTTAACCGCTGGACCGCCTGGGAAGTCCCAGAATAGATTCACTTAGAGAGAAGCTGGGAAGACCATGCAGAGAGTTTTCACCTCCCCCCAGCCAGCGTTCCAGCTGTCAACTTGCCACGTTAATGTTATCCGCTGGTCACAACCAAAGAAGCAATATTCACTCAGGTTTTAGTGTTTAATGAGAAGCCATGTGACTGAACTGGACTGAACTGAACTGAGAAGCCATTGACCCAGGATGCGATGATTTAGCAACCACTCCAAACAAGCAGGGGTCTGGAGATTTCAGGAGCTCGTGTCCTGGAATTGATGACCTGGGCTGCTGTTGTTACTGGCCACTGTGCGCCGCTGGAACGCTCCAGTGAGGAACCTGGTTCCTTGTCCACGCTGATTTCCAACCATCTTACCCAAGGTGAAATTTCCAGATGAACGGACAGCTCCATGCGTTCCAGCCCTGAATTACTTGTACACACTCTCACCTCTCTGTTGAACTGGATGCTTTCCCAAGTCAAAGTGCCCCAGGAGAAGACTGAGTTAGCTTTATCAAGGAATTGTATCAAGTTTTTCTTTTTGGATGCTACACTGTCACCTAATTCAACAAGTAACTTCAGAAGCAGGGAATATCCATCAGATAAACCAGGCTTTTGAAAACGCCTGTCACCCACATCCTTAGCCCTCACATTTCCTGATGCACTCCATATTTCCCAGTCTTTTCTACAGATCTCAGTCAGACTCATCTTCTGAAGGCCAGCACAGTGCTGCCGCCTCCAGGAAGCCTTCCTAGGTCCCTTCTGTCCTCCTGCCTGCTCTTGGAACACTTAACCCCACATGGTATTTAACACCTGCCACCTTACATCAGGGTTTTCTGGGCCTGTGTGAGGTCTTATGTATTATTTCTTGGTTGCCATAAGCAAGAAGTGCAAACTGAGCGGTTCAGACAACAGAAATTGGCCCCAGTTGTGGAGTCAGGAAGTCTGAGATCCAGGGTCAACAGGGCTGGGCCCTTCTACGGGCTGTGAGGTCTCTTCTTTGGTTTCTGTTGTTGCTGGCAGTCATCGCTGTGCCTTGGCTTGTTGATACATCACCTAGTCTCTGCCTTCTTCGTGTGGCATTGTCTCCATGTGTGTGTCTATCGCTGTGTCCAGACTTCTGTAACAACAGACTCATATTGGAGTAGGACCTCATTATAAATTGATCATCAGCAAAGACCTCATTTCCAAATAAGATCACGTTTGCAGGTATGAGCAATCAAGACATTGACATCTTTGAGGTGGACAGAATTTGACCCCTAACATCTTTCCTGCTGGACCCAAGCAGGAAAGGTACCCAAGATACCTAGCTTCCATTTTTAAATCCATCGTGTAGCTTGTAGGATCTACATGTGTGCTGGACATGTCACAGGACCTTAGCAAAGGGTTACTTCATTAGCTAATCATTCAGGTAGCCAAGACTGAACCATTTCAGTGGTTGAGTGAAAGGATTCCAAATCATTTCGAAAAACAAATGATCACATCCAGCCAGATGGGCTTCCCTGGTGGCTCAGACGGTTAAGAATCCATCTGTAATTCAGGAAATGCATGTTCAATCCCTGGGTCAGGAAAATCCCTAGAGAAGGAAATGGCAACCCAATCCAGTATTCTTGCCTGGGAAATCCCATGGACAGAGGAACCTGGTGGGTTACAGTCCCTGCGGTTGCAAAGAGTCAGACACGACCAACTAAACAGCAATATCCAGCCAAACAGACCAGGGGACTCTGAAGTCAGAGGTATTAACTAAGAGCAAAACCCTCTTTAGAAGAGAGAAAAACCTTTCAGATGCAGCCTCATTAAATGTCAACATTGGGACAAATAATACCTTCCTGCATAGAATGCCAGCTGATCCTCTGACCTAGTCTCTGTTCCCTAGCTACTAAAACTCTGAGCCCATGATACATGGTAGTAACAAACTGTGGCAGTGCCAAAAAGGTATAGTGAATCCAAGAGAGCCTGCTGGCGCAGACAGTAAAGAGAGGAGACAGCAACCTTCCCTTCCCCTACAGGGGCTCAGAGCATCCGTGCACAGAGGAGTCATCAGTGTGCACAAGTCACTCAGCAGGCATGTGGCAGTACAAGTGTTCCGTCTCCAGGGTCTATATGCTTGACCATTATGCCAGTCTGCAAAAAATAATTAAAAACTAAATCTGGAAACAATAAGCTAGGTGGCAAGGAGGAGAAAGGGTATTCCTGGAGAAGGGAAGATCATATGCCAATGGGCACTGACAAGGACACTCAGCGTCTAGGCTAGAGCAAAGCCCCCTGAAACACAATGATGACGGTGTCCCTGTGTCTGCAGACACAAAGGAAAAGTTCAAGTTCTGGGGCAATGGTCTTGCTCTGTCCAGGGCTGAGCCGGCTGGGAGCACTCAAAGTGAGCCTGCCCTTGTTTGTAATCTGCAGGACCCAAATAAGACCTTGGACCTGGCATGGCAGGATGAATCCATCGGGGAGGGCTGAAGGTCGTGGTCCCTCAACCCACCTGAGAAGTTGGGTCAAAGCCCAAAAAAAAAACAAATTCCAACAGGAAGGAAGGGAGGGAAGGATGAAAGAAGGGAAAAAGGAGAAAGAGAGGGAGAAAAAAACCCAGAAAGGACCAAAGAAAGAAATGAAGAAAGACAGAGCCCTCCCATGGAGCAGCCAATCCAGAAAAAGGGGGCCATCATGACTCCTCCAGCAAATTGGTATGAACTTTCTCGCCATCAACAGTGCAGGCAGCTGGCCCCATTGTCTGTCTCTTTACAAAATCCAATATTTCCCCTTCTGTTATTCTTGGCACAATGACAAGAAAGGAAGAAATAAAAGTTCCCCCTTTCTAATGAAGCTGTTGGGGATCCTTTTTTTATCGGAATTGACATGACCATTACCATTTTGATTCCGGGGCTGACACAAGAGTCACATAGCAACATGAACCTCTCCATGGCAACCTCCCCCACGCTTCACACAAAGACAATCTTGACAGTTTAACATTCAATAAAAAGTACTTTTAATTAAAAGATGACTAAGAACTGGCAGCACAAAAAAATATATTAAACACATATTTTCAACTGTTGTTAACATTCATTTATAAAGGAATGAACTAACCTAAGCTTGCCATTTGAAAAGGATGGTCATCTGCCTTGAATGAGGCATAGAAAGATTTGTTGAGTTCACCCAAAGATATTCCATCCAACAAACTTTTAATTAACTGCTTGCAAGAGGCTAGGTCCTATCCTAGGTCCGAGGGCAGAGACTGGCATGACAGTGACTGAACTGAGTGAAAATTGCAACAACAATAATACATCATAAGGACTACTATCCTCTACAGAGAGTTGACTGCGGCCAGGCACCTTGCTACATGCCGTGCCCACGTTTAATCTTATACATCCTCACAGCAACATTATTATCCTCATTCTACACATGGGAAAACTAAGACTCAGAGGTGATAGATAACTCACTCAAGGTCACATGCGTGAGCTGTGACTGAGTCAAGACGGAAACCCAGAGTGCCACTATCCTGCCTTTCTGCCCATGCTGCAGAAGGACCCAAATGCAACCAGGAAGCTTCCAGAGCTTAGAAGAGGATCAGTCAGTCAGTTCAGTCACTCAGTCGTGTCCGACTCTGCGACCCCATGAATTGCAGCACGCCAGGCCTCCCTGTCCATCACCAACTCCCGGAATTCACTCAGACTCACGTCCATCGAGTCAGTGATGCCATCCAGCCGTCTCATCCTCTGTCGTCCCCTTCTCCTCCTGCCCCCTATCCCCACCAGCATCAGAGTCTTTTCCAATGAGTCAACTCTTCACATGAGGTGGCCAAAGTACTGGACTTTCAGCTTTAGCATCATTCCTTCCAAGGAACACCCAGGGCTGATCTCCTTTAGAATGGACTGGTTGGATCTCCTTGCAGTCCAAAGGACTCTCAAGAGTCTTCTCCAACACCACAGTTCAAAAGCATCAATTCTTCGGTGCTCAGCCTTCTTCACAGTTCAACTCTCACATCCATACATGACCACTGGGAAAACCATAGCCTTGACTGGACGGACCTTTGTTGGCAAAGTAATGTCTCTGCTTTTGAATATGCTATCTTGGTTGGTCATAACTTTCCTTCCAAAGAGTAAGCGTCTTTTAATTTCATGGCTGCAATCACCATCTGCAGTGATTTTGGAGCCCAGAAAAATAAAGTCTGACACTGTTTCCACTGTTTCCCTATCTATTTCCCATGAAGTGATGGGACCAGATGCCATGATCTTCATTTTCTGAATGTTGAGCTTTAAGCCAACTTTTTTGCTCTCCTCTTTCACTTTCATCAAGAGGCTCTTTAGTTCCTCTTCACTTTCTGCCATAAGGGTGGTGTCATCCGCATATCTGAGGTGATTGATATTTCTCCTAGCAATCTTGATTCCAGCTTGTGCTTCCTCCAGCCCAGCATTTCTCATGATGTACTCTGCATATAGGTTAAATAAGCAGGGTGACAATATACAGCTTTGACGTACTCCTTTTCCTATTTGAAACCAGTCTGTTGTTCCATTCTAACTGTTCTAACTGTTGCTTCCTGACCTGCATATAGGTTTCTAAAGAGGCAGGTCAGGTGGTCTGGTATTCCCATCTCTTTCAGAATTTTCCACAGTTTATTGTGATCCACACAGTCAAAGGCGTTGGCATAGTCAATAAAGCAGAAATGGATGTTTTTCTGGAACTCTCTTGCTTTTTCCATGATCCAGTGGATGTTGGCAATTTGATCTTTGGTTCCTCTGCCTTTTCTAAAACCATCTTGAATATCTGGAAGTTCATGGTTCACGTATTGCTGAAGCCTGACTTGGAGAATTTTGAGCATTACTTTACTAGCGTGTGAGATGAGTGCAATTGTGCAGTAGTTTGAATATTTTTTGGCATTGCCTTTCTTTGGGATTGGAATGAAAACTGACCTTTTCCAGTCCTGTGGCCACTGCTGAGTTTTCCAAATTTGCTGGCATATTGAGTGCAGCACTTTCACAACATCATCTTTCAGGATTTGGAATAGCTCAACTGGAATTCCATCACCTCCACTAGCTTTGTTCATAGTGATGCTTTCTAAGGCCCACTTGACTTCACATTCCAGGATGTCTGGCTCTAGGTGAGTGATCACACCATCGTGATTATCTTGGTGGTGAAGATCTTTTTGTACAGTTCTTCTGTGTATTCTTGCCATCTCTTCTTAATATCTTCTGTTTCTGTTAGGTCCATACCATTTCTGTCCTTTATCGAGCCCATCTTTGGATGAAATGTTCCCTTGGTATCTCGAATTTTCTTGAAGAGATCTCTAGTCTTTCCCATTCTGTTGTTTTCCTCTATTTCTTTGCATTGATTGCTGAAGAAGGCTTTCTTATCTCTCCTTGCTATTCTTTGGAACTCTGCATTCAGATGTTTATATCTTTCCTTTTCTCCTTTGCTTTTTGCTTCTCTTCTTTTCACAGCTATTTGTAAGGCCTCCCCAGACAGCCATTTTGCTTTTTTGCATTTCTTTTCCATGGGGATGGTCTTGATCCCTATCTCCTGTACAATGTCATGAACCTCTGTCCATAATTCATAAGGCTGTTTCTCAGATCTAGTCCCTTAAATCTATTTCTCACTTCCACTGTATAATCATAAGGGATTTGATTTAGGTCATACCTGAATGGTCTAGTGGTTTTCCCTACTTTTTTCAATTTAAGTCTGAATTCAGCAATAAGGAGTTCATGATCTGAGCTACAGTCAGCTCCTGGTCTTGTTTTTGCTGACTGTATAGAGCTTCTCCATCTTTGGCTGCAAAGACTATAATCAATCTGATTTTGGTGTTGACCATCTGGTGATGTCCATGTGTAGAGTCTTCTCTTGTGTTGTTGGAAGAGGGTGTTTGCTATGACCAGTGCGTTCTCTTGGCAAAACTCTATTAGCCTTTGCCCTGCTTCATTCCATATTCCAAGGCCAAATTTGCCTGTTACTCCAGGTGTTTCTTGACTTCCTACTTTTGCATTCCAGTCCCCTATAATGAAAAGGACATCTTTTTTGTGTGTTAGTTCTAAGAGGTCTTGTAGGTCTTCATAGAACCATTCAACTTCAGCTTCTTTAGCGTTACTGGTTGGGGCATAGACTTGGATTACTGTGGTATTGAATGGTTTGCCTTGGAAACAAACAGAGATCATTCTGTCGTTTTTGAGATTGCATCCAAGTACTGCATTTCGGACTCTTGTTGACCATGATGGCTACTCCATTTCTTCTAAGGGATTCCTGCCCATAGTAGTAGATATAATGGTCATCTGAGTTAAATTCACCTATTCCGGTCCATTTTAGTTCGTTGATTCTTAGAATGTTGACGTTCACTCTTGCCATCTCCTGTTTGACCACTTCCAATTTGCCTTGATTCATGGACCTAACATTCCAGGTTCCTATGCAATATTGCTCTTCACAGCATCAGACCTTGCTTCTATCACCAATCACATCGGCATCTGGGTATTGTTTTTGCTTTGGCTCCATCTCTTCATTCTTTCTGGAGTTATTTCTCCACTGATCTCCAGTAGCATATTGGGCACCTACCGAACTGAGGAGTTCCTCTTTCAGTATCCTATCATTTTGCCTTTTCATACTGTTCATGGGGTTCTCAAGGCAAGAATACTGAGGTGGTTTGCCATTCCCTTCTCCAGTGGACCACATTCTGTCAGACCTCTCCACCATGACCGGCCCTTTTTGGGTGGCCCCACGGGCATGGCTTAGTTTCATCGAGTTAGACAAGGCTGTGGTCCTAGTGTGATTAGATTGACTAGTTTTCTGTGATTATGGTTTCAGTGGGTCTGCCCTCTGATGCACTCTTGCAACACCTAACGTCTTACTTGTGTTTCTCTTTCCTTGGACGTAGGGTATCTCTTCACGGCTGCTCCAGCAAAGTGCAGCCGCTGCTCCTTACCTTGGACAAGGGGCATCTCCTCACTGCCACCCCTCCTGACCTTGAACGTGGAGTAGCTCCTCTCGGCCCTCCTGTGCCCACGAAGCCACCACTCCTTGGACATGGCGTTGCTCCTCTTGGCCGCCACCCCTGACCTCGGGCTAGAAGAGGATACCATGAGGCAAGTAAATAGCATGTGTATGTGTATTTGTGTGTATGCGCGTGTGAGTGTGTGAGATAAGATCTTCGATGAAGCAGTAAAGCATGCTGATTCAGAATATACACTCCACCTGGTTTAGAGACTGGCTTTCTCACCTATCACTTGTGTGATTTTAGGCAAGTTTCCTGTCCTGTAAAGTGCCCTTAATAATAGATATCACTCTGTGACAAGAATCAAATAAGTTTATATATATAAAGAACTTAGAATAATCCCTGACCTCCAGTAATCATTATTAATGATAATATTACTAGTATTATTATCATCTAAGCTATTACCTCCAAGTTGTGGAAAGGAAGCAATGCTAATTTTCTGCCCAAATTAGGATATGAATTCAATCAACCAGTTAAACTTTCCTCCTACTAATAATTCTACTTCTTTTGTAAATACCATGGTCACATTCAGCTTAAGGGTGAGGCCAGATCACTTTGAATGATTTTTTTTTCTACTTTGGACAGAATAAATTATTTCAGGTGATAAAAACTGGAAATATATATATTTTTCAACATGGTGGGCCACTGGAATATAAAAGTTTGAAGGACCATACAAAGTAGCCACAAGACAGATCACCATGAGGGCACGTCATTCCTTAAGTGCTTATTGTAAACCTGTTACTGTTGTAACTAAGCAGAAAGTTACTTAGCATTTCCAGGGCACATCCAGAGCACATTCTGTTTCACTGACGATGCTAAAGTCTTTGGCTGTGTGGATCAAAGACAAACTGTGGAAAATTCTGAAAGAGATGGGAATACCAGACCACCTTACCTGCTTCCTGAGAAACCTGTATGCAGGTCAAGAAGCAACAGATAGAACCAGACATGAAACAGTGAACTGGTTCAAAATTGGAAAAGGAGTATGTGTATTGTCACCCTGCTAATTTAAATTGTATGCAGAGTAAATCAAGAGAAACGCTGGGCTGGAAGAAGCACAAGCTGAAATCAAGATTGCGGGGAGAAATATCAATCACCTCAGATATGTAGATGACATCATGGTAGAAAGTGAAGAGGAACTGAAGAGCCTCTTGATGAAGGTGAAAGAGGAGACTTAAAGCTGGCTTAAAACTCAACATTCAAAAAACTAAGATCATGGCATCCAGTCTCATCACTTCATAGCAAATAGATGAGGAAAAAATGCAAATAGTGATAGACTTTATTTTCTTGGGCTCCAAAATCACTGTGGACAGTGACTGCAGCCATGATATTAAAGGACGCTTGCTCCTTGGAAGAAGTGCTATGAAAAACCTAGAGAGCATATTAAAAAGCAAAGACATCACTTCACCAACAAGGGTCTGTCTAGTAAAAGCTATGTTTTTTTCCAGTAGTCATGTATGGACGCTAGATTTGGACCATGAAAAAAGCTGAGCACTGAAGAACTGATGCGTTCAGACTGTGGTGTTGGAGAAGATGCCCGAGAGTCCCTTGGACTGTAAGGGACCATACACCCGAGACTAACAAAATATTTAAATCAATTATCCTTCAATAAGAAAGATTATAATTTATTGTTATGTAAACTATAGAGACTATAACATATGTATATTAAATGTTTCCACATCTATCTGCTTTAAGAAATTGGCTCATGCAGTTATGGGTGCTTAGATGTCCAAACTCTGCCATCGGCTATCTTCACAGGTGAAATATGGAAACATTTAATATACATATATAATAGTTTACATAATAATATAATAAATTATAATACTTCTTACTGAAGGATTATTGATTTAAATATTTTGTTAGTTTCCGGTTTACAGCAAAATGATTCAGTATACATGTGTGTATATATACATGTATGTATAGTTTGTTTTAAATTCTTTTCCATTACAGATATTACAAGATATTCAATATAGTTTGCTGTGACATACAGTGAATCCTTATCGTTTACCTATTTTACGTACAGCAGCATCTATCTTTGGGGGCTTTCCTGATGGCTCAGATGGTAAAGAATCTGCCTGCAATGTGGGAGACTTGGGTTCGATCCCTGGGTTAGGAAGATCCCCTGGAGGAGGGCGTGGCAACCCCACTTCAGTATTCTTGCGTGGAGAATGCCCATGGACAGAGGAGCCTGGCAGGCTACAGTCTATGAACTCTCAAAGAGTTGGACATGACTGAGCGACTAAGCACAGTACAGCATGTATCCGTTAATAACATAGTCCTAATTTATCCCTCCCGCAACCCCAACTTTCCCCTTTGGCAAACACAAGTTTGTTTTCTATGTCTAAGAGTATGTTTTGTAAATAAACTCATTGGTATTACTTGTCAGATCCCACATATAAGTGATAGCATAAAATATTTCTTTTTCTGTCTGACCTATGTCACTCATTACAATCATCTTTAGGTCCATACATGTTGCTGCAAATGGAAATATTTCATTCCTTTTTTTTTTGGCTGAGTAACATTCCATTGTATATAATCTTTATTAATTGTATTTACTGTATCAGTAGAACCTATCTATACTTAATATATCTATATCTATTTCTGTCTCTTCTTGATTCTGTTACTCTTGAAAATGTGGACTAATAGACCAATACAGTCAGTGCCACCAAATATGAAGATACAGTCTTATGTAGAGTAAGTTCTGCTACAAAGCCATCTATTTTGAAAAATGACGCAATAAAAACTACAGAACTTGTGAAGAAAACAAGGTTAAGGCTGCATATCCCCAAATGTTGTCAATAACACAGAATAAGAAGATAAGACGATGATGTTTGGGGGGTGATTAAAATGTTTTGGAACTTAATATAGGTAACGGTTGCAACAACATGGTGAATGTACTAGATAACACAGAATTTTACATTTAAAAGTGGTTAAGTTTACATTGCGCTTCCTTGGTGGTTCAGACAGTAAAGAATCTGCCTGCAATGCAGGAGACCTAGGTTTGATTCCCGGGTTGGGAAGATTCCCTGAAGAAGGGACTGGCAACCCACTCCAGTATTCTTGTCTGGATAACTCCATGGACAGAGGAATCTGGGGGCTACAGTTCATGGGGTCACGAAGAGTCACACACTTGTATCTGTATATTATGTGAATCTTACCTTTATTTGATTTTAGCTTTTATTGAAGTATAGTTGATTTACAATGTTTTGTTAGTTTCAGGGGTATAGCACAGTGATTCAGTTATAGATATACTTATGGTCTTTTTCAGATTCTTTTCCCTTATAGGTTATCACAAGACACTGAATATAGTTCCCTGTGCAATATAGTAGGTCTTTTTGGTTATCTGTGTTATGTACAGTAGTGTGTTTATGTTAACCCCAAACTCCTAATTTATCCCTCCCCAACTTTCCCCTCGGAGAAGGCAATGGCACCTATTCCAGTACTCTTGCTTGGAAAATCCCATGGATGGAGGAGCCTGCTAGGCTGCAGTCCGTGGGGTCGCTAAGAGTTGGACATGACTGAGCAACTTCACTTTCATGTTTTACTTTCACTTTTCACTTCCATGCATTAGAGAAGGAAATGGCACCCCACTCCAGTATTCTTGCCTGGAGAATCCCAGGGACGGGGGGGCCTGGTGGGCTGCCGTCTATGGGGTCGCACAGAGTTGGACAAAACTGCAGCGACTTAGCAGCAGCAGCAGCAACTTTCTCCTTTGGTTTGCTTTCTATGTCTGGAGGTCTATTTCTGTTTTGTATGCAAGTTCATTTGTATCTTTTATTTTTAAGATTCTACATAGAGTTCAGTTCAGTCACTCAGTCCTGTCCAACTCTTTGTGAACTTGTCTCACCTTTATTTTTTAATAGATAAGAATTTTAAAAAATCATAGCAAAGCTTTATACACAGCTTTAAGAAATGCAGGAATACTACAATAAAATATGGCATTTTTTTTTTTTTTCTGAAAGAAATGACCTTGAAGTTTACCTGTGCATATGGGCATCAGAAGGGAATTGATTTCTGAGTTACTGGGAGCAATGGGGGTGCTGGTTATTTGGAGTTGGTGGGAAGGCTGGCTATGGATGGACGTGACTCGATGCACATGGGGAGCTGAGGGAGCTAAAGGATGCTGGAGGGGCAGGCAGGCGTGGTGTGTGTTCCTATGTGGCTCCACCCATCCTGGTCCTGAATCTTTTCTGTTTCCCCTAGTGCTCAAGGCCGAAATCACGTGTATACAAACAAGAAATCCAAGCTGGGCTCCATTGTTGGGCACAACTAGCTCGATTGTATTGGAGCAAATTGGTGTTTTCACAACAGGCTTTAAAGCAGGACTGAATATATGGGTCTTATTTAATTCTCACTGCAAGCCCTCTCATAGAAGAGGAGACAGAAGGTCAGAGAAGTCCTCTTGCTCAACTAACCACACACATATGAACAGACTCAAGAAACAGACCTAAGCCTTCCAGCTCTCCAGCTGTTGCTTTTTCCCTTCCGCCTGCTGTTTCCCTTGACATACAGAATAGGTGGATGATTCCCTAGAACTGTGGCAGAGGGGGGTCCAGGCCCCTGGTCTAGAGCCAGTGCAAAGGGGATGGAGGCAAAGTCACTGTCAGAGCCCAGCTCTGCACCTCATCACGGGAAGGAAAAGAACACTTCTTGAACCTCCACTTAGCTAGGTGCTGAGCATTTGCTGCTGTTTAGTTGCTGAATGGTGTGTGACTCTGTGACCCCATGGACTGTAGCCCACCAGAATCCTCAGTCCTTGGGATTTCCTAGACAGCAATACTGGAGTGGGGTGCTATTTCCTTCTCCAAGGGATCTTCCTGACCCAGGGATCGAAACCAGGTCTTCTGCATCTTCTGCTTTGGCAGACTGATTCTTTACTGCTGAGCCAACAGGGAAGCCCCCACGTGCCCAGCATAAATCATCTCAAAATGATCAAAGGGTTCTAGGGGCCCAGTTTCCAGCATGTTTACTGGGGGGATGAGGAGTTTGAGGTCAGAGTGCGACCACTCTTGCCCTGAGTTTCACAGTAAGCCAGGAGCCGAGTAGAAGTTTCCATTCCCATAGATTTCCCTGTTAGGAGGGACCAGCGATTCTGTCTGGCCCCCAACACTGCCTGGGAGCCCTGATTCTACCCCAGGACCCCCAAAGTCGCTAAGACTTCAGCATCCCTCCCCAGATCGGTGTCCCCAGGGGCACGTCACCCCCCAGTGTCTGTCCCAACTAGAAAGGACAGTTTGAACCTGTGCTTTGGGAGCAGGGGATGAGGTTTGAACCTGTGCCTTGGGAACAGGCCTCCACACAGCCTTTCCAAGCAGGAGCCACTGTCCCCTCCCCTCGCTTTGTCAGGTGTAATTGACTAGGGTTCAAGAGCATCGCCTTTTATTACCTCTAACAGCCCCATAGCCACTGATTGCCCGCACTGATGGCTAATTTAATTTCTGTCAGTACAGCACTGAGTGGCTTTAAAAGAACCATTATCCACAAGGGCCATGCTTGAGGGGGATGTTAGTGGGTTCACCATACAGAGAACTGGTTTTCACACTGAGGTCCCAGCAGGTTTGAAGCGGCTGGGACCTCAGAGGGGTCTAGGAAGACTCTGAACTCACAGCTGGGACACCAGAGGGGCCCAGATTTATTTAGACATTGCTCAAGAATCTCACAGCAAGGACCACCCCTTCTGCTCCGATGGAGAATCTGTTTCTCTGTGATAACCCAGGAGGACCTGGCCCATCTCTCTTCCACTTGGTACCCAGGAGGACCCCTGGAAAGGGACAAACACAGGCTGTCACTCCCCTGTTGGAAAGGCTGCTCTTGCACCATGCTCCCAATCAGCCTCCAGAGGCCCACCCTGTTCCCCCCATCATCACCCCCGTCTCCCTCTGTGCCCCAACTGGCCAAATGGCCTGCACTGTCCTCATGAACCTTTTAAATTAGTTAATTAATTTTAAGTGGAGGATAGTTACAATATTCTGATGGTTTTTACCATACATCCATGTGAATGGAGCCACAGGTCTACACATGTCCCCTCCATCCTGAACTCCTGAACTTTTGCATCTGCTTCTGCCAGGACATCCTTTCTGACTTTTCCAAGCCACACAACCTCCCTCATCTGCCAGAACACAGTTCCTCTCTGGGAAGCTTCTGTGGGTCTTATTTGTTGAACCAATCTTGGTGTATTTGCTGAAAACCTATGCCCTGTCAGACACTGCAATTGGTACTGGGGAATAAAAATGCTGAGCAAAGTCAGACATGGTGCTTGCCCTCATGGAGCTTAACCTCCAGCGCGGGAAACGGATGCTCAACTAAACAGCACCATAAGGAGCCCTAAAAGAGGAGAAACCGTGCCAAGCCGCTCTGGAGCGGGGAGTAGGTCTCGCTGCAGGGGTCAGAGGCCCTGTTTCTCTCCTTCCATGAGTCCTTGTACCCACAGTGTCTGTGATTCTGTGCTGTTATCATACTGCTCAGAGATGAGCTCCCTGGGGATCTTAGCAACCAGCCCAGGACTCAGGGCTCAAAATATGCTGGTGGGGTAAGTGGAACTTTTCTTTCTTTATTAAAACATCATCCAAATTAATATGGAGAATATTTAATATGTAAAGTTTGGGGGATTTGTATAATATATCAGCTGGAAAATATTTTCCAAATGGGAATCTCCTCCAGTGAAATATTGTCAAGTCTAGACATCTATCTATCTATGCATCCATCCATCCAGCCATCCATCTATCCATCCACCCACCCATTCATCTATCCACCTATCCATCTATCCTTCCATTTACCCAGTGATTGAACAACCATCAGCTCATCCATCCACACATTTATATATGTAATAACCATTTAGTGTCTATCAAATGGGACTTCTCAGGTAGCTCAGTGGTAAAGAATTCACCTGCCAATGCAGGAGAAGCAAGAGATGTGGGTTCGAGCCTTATGTAGGGAAGATCCTCTGGAGGGGGAAGTGGCAACCCACTCCAGTATTCTTGCCTGGGAAATTCCATGGACAGAGGAGCCTAGCAGCTACAGTCCATGGGGTCGCAAGGAGTCAGACATGATTTAGCAGCTAAACAGCAACAGCAATCTATCAAACACATGATGGATGCTAGGGCACATAGAGAGGAATCACGTACGGCTTTTTACCAGCCTTCACACCTCCTTTAGATCACTCCTTCCGGGACCCCTCTCTCACTCCCAAGTCTATGTCAGGCCCTCTGGTGCCTCCTCACTTTCTCTCCTTACCATGACCCCAAAGGGCTCCGTTTCTCAAACTCTGTTAACATAACAATGCAATATCACATTTGCTTAAATATGTTTGTATCTCCCACAAACTGTTAAGTTCCTGCATTTTATTATTATTGTTTTGTTATAGTAAGGGCTCCATTTACATTTGTAAATAATGAATGGGTAAATAAATGATAATTGTGAATAAATTAACATGGCTTTTATCTTATGGGAGTGAGCTTAACAAGTAGAAGCAACTATGCAAGTAATAGCAAAGTGATAAAACTACATTGACTCAGTCTCTTGTGGGGGTCACTTCTCCTTTCCCCTGGGTCCTGGTGCACACAAGGTTTTGTTTGAATCCTCCAATAGCCTCTGTTTCCCTGAGTCCTGTGAAAGTTCTGTAATCAAATCCTGCTGACCTTCAAGGTCAGGTTCCCTGGGGATTCCCAGTCCTTTTGCCGGATCGAAATGGCAACCCACTCCAGTATTCTTGCCTGGAGAATCCCATGGATGGGGGAGCCTGGTGGGCTGCCGTCTATGGGGTTGCACAGAGTTGGACACAACGGAAGCGACTTAGCAGGAGTAGCAGCATGTTTGATGGAGAAGACTCTTGCGAGTCCCTTGAAAAGCAAGGCAATCAAACCAGTAGATCCTAAAGGAAATCAATCCTGAATATTCATTAGAAGGACTGATGCTGAAACTGAAGCTCCAATACTTTGGCCACCTGATGAGAAGAGTCAGCACATTAGAAAAGACCCTGATGCTGGGAAACATTGAGGGCAGGAGGAGAAGGGAATGACAGAGGATGAGATGGTTGGATGGCATCACTGATGTGATGGACATGAATTTGAGCAAGCTCCAGGAGATGGTGAAGGACTGGGAAGCCTGGTGTGCTGCAGTCCATGGGGTCGCAAAGAGTTGGAGATGACTGAGCGACTCAACAACAGCAACAACACATTGGCAAGTCTGGTGTGGGGCCTAGAAGCATCACAACAGTGTGAAAACTTCTTTGGTATGATTGTCCTCCAGTTTGTGGGTCACCCACCCGGCAGCTCTGTGGTAGAGCTAATGGTAGAGCTGTGGTAGAGCTAACATCTTCCAAGAGGACTTACGCCAACACGCCACACTTCCGAGGACTGCTGCTGCCTGTGCTGCTGTCCCCAGAGCAGGTCACAGCGGACCAGGGATAAACACCGATGTTGGGCCCCGAGGTCTAAGGAGGGCTGGAGGGTTGGGTGTTTCAAGCCCATGCAACGGCCAGGGCACAGGCATGGAAAACACAGATTTGAAGGGAAAATGCAATACTATCCACAAAAGCCCCGTTCTGGGTATATGAGAAATTACCGGGAAATGAGGTTTCAAAAGTTTAAAGGACTTCTCTCACAAGGCAATGATATTACCCTTTCTAAGCAGCCAACTGATATTCTTCACATAAAAACTTAGACCTGACCCCAATTATGCAACTGATGATGTGGGATTGTTATAAGTTAGTATTTATGGTATATGTCCTATAACAGGAGGCCAGCCAATGTTAACAATGAGGTTATTTTGAAAGACCAAAAATGTGAAATTAGGGATTATGAATCAATCGTCTTACCTCCATCCTGACCCCACATAGTAGAGAAAAATCCCCCTTCACACTAAGTAGTTGTAAATTGTAACAGACTGTTAGATGTTTTAGCGACATGCTTTGTACACTTAGGAGTCTTTGTAACTAAATGGATTCTGAAGCTTGAAAGAAGAAAAGTGAGAAATCTTTGCTTCCAATTGGAGTAACTAACGGAGAAGGCGATGGCACCCCACTCCAGTACTCTTGCCTGGAAAATTCCATGGATGGAGGAGCCCGGTAGGCTGCAGTCCAGGGGGTTGCTAAGAGTCGGACACGACTGAGCGACTTCACTTTCACTTTTCACTTTCATGCTTTGGAGAAGGAAATGGCAACCCACTCCAGTGTTCTTGCCTGGAGAATCCCAGGGACGGCGGAGCCTGGTGGGCTGCCGTCTACGGGGTTGCACAGAGCAGGACACGACTGAAGTGACTTAGCAGCAGCAGCAGCAGCAGCAACAGTGTTAAACATCCAAAGATTTAATAGTTGCTAAAATACTGCATATAAGCTATTGTCCTGATGACATCTTGGTGCCCCGTGACTGACACTAAATAAGGCAGGCACTGAACACACAGGCTTAAACTACACCTTAGAGGGAGCAGATATGGAAGAAGAAGAAATCCACAAAAGATTCAGAAAGTAGAACTGGGAAGGATCATGCAGTTTTAAGACAAGAATCCAAGACCAACCACTTAGATGGGCTTAGTGCTTCCACCAGGTAAGAGGAGGCTGAAACACTAGTATGTGCTCAGGAAACGGGGTCAATGAGACAGAAACAGAACGGGTTTCAGGAAGAAAGATGAATTTGGTTCAAGACATGCGGAGTCTGCGAGATGTTTACGTGGAGTCAATCATAAATAAGGACTCATGCTGAAGCTGAAGTTCCAATACGTTGGCCACCTAATGCAAAGAGCCAGCTCATTGGAAAAGACCCTGATGATGGGTAAGATTCAAGGCAAAAAGAGAAGAGGACAGCAAAGTATGAGATGGTTAGATAGCACCACCGACTCAGTGGATATGAATCTGAGCAAACTCTGGGAGATAGTGAAAGACAGGGAAGCCTGGGGAGCCACAGTCCATGAGGTCACTAAGAGTCAGACATGACTTAGCAACTGAATAACAACAGTCATATATAAAGTAGAACTGGAGCTCAGGTGAGTAGTGGATGATGGAGACAGAGACTGGAGGGTCTCTGGTTCAAAGCTGAGAGCTGAGGTCATAGGAGTGGATGAAATCTATCTGGAGAAGTATATTTTGAAACAGAACAGCCAGAGACAAGAGTAGATTTCTATTTCTCGTCCGCCCTCCAGCCACTGCTCGTCTATTTTGTCTTCTTTGCTCACAGAGCTTCAATTTGAGGTTCAGTTATTAGAATGTCATGTTACTTTCCTAGTTTCCTACAAACTGTCATTTGTAATGACAATTACAAATTGTCACAAACTATGTGGCTTAAAACAATGGGAATTTATTCTCTCTGTGCTAGAACCCAGAAATCCAAAATCAAAGTGTTGGCAAGTTTGCCTTCCCTCCAAAGGCTTAAGGGGAGGTTCCTCTCTCACGTCCCCCAGCTTCTGGCAGCTCTGGGTAACCCTTGGCTTAGCTGCTTCACTCTAAGGACACCGGTCATTCACTTTAGGGTCCCCTCAAAATCCAGGGTGGTCTTGTCTTGAGATGTTAGTTTAGCTATAGCTGCAAAGACACCTTGTCTAAATAAGTTCCCATTCATAGGCATGGGAGGTTAGGACTTGGACAGATATTTCTGAGGGACACAATTTAACCCACTACAAATGGTGACTCTGTGATCTCTGAAATGACTCACTCTTTTCCCAGCCCCAGTCAGCACTGGGATACAAAAACAAGTTTAGAAAACCCCGGTGGAGGAATCTTGTTCAGTTCACCATGACATTGATGACAATCCCTTTACCATTTGCTGCACATCCTGTTTCCAGCTTCTCTTACATCTGAAGGTAAGCAGATTAGTCCAGAATACAGTCTATCCAGTGAGACACAGGGAAGTTCTGCTGGGGCTGCTTAGAAAGATTAAAAAACAAGCTGGTTTTTGCACTCGTCCGTCTTCCCTGCTTTGAATGCTGGTGTGAAGACATGAGGACTTCCCAGGTGGTGCCAGTGATAAAGAACCCACCTGACAATGCAGGAGATGTGGGGTGGATCCCTGGGTCAGGAAGATCCCCTGGAGGAGGGCACAGCAACCCACTCCAGTAATTTTTCCTGGAGAATCCTGTGGACAGAGGAGCTTGGCAGGCCAAGGTCCATAGGGTTGCAAAGAGTCAGACAAGACCACAGCAACTTAGTATGCACACACATGAGGACATGAAGCCTTCAATGGCAGTGGTCTTTCAAGAACGAGGTGATAAGCATGTGAATGAAAGCCAGCCCACTCAGGGTCTAACATGGCATCACTGATGAGCAAACAATGCCAGTCTCTACTCACCTTCAGATGTCTCTTACTCCTCCTTGTTTAAGTCACTGTTCAATGGTTATTATGTTACTTGCAGGTGGATGTAACCTCAGCTGGCACAAAACCTAAACTTCAGTCAGTTCAGTTCAGTCACTCAGTCATGTCTGACTCTTTGAGACCCCATGAATCGCAGCACGCCAGGCCTCCCTGTCCATCACCAACTCCCGGAGTTCACTCAGACTCATGTCCATTGAGTCAGTGATGCCATACAGCCATCTCATCCTCTGTCATCCCCTTCTCCTCCTGCCCCCAATCCCTGCCAGCATCAGAGTCTTTTCCAATGAGTCAATTCTTCACATGAGGTGGGCAAAGTACTGGAGTTTCAGCTTCAGCATCATTCCCTCCAAAGAAATCCCAGGGCTGATCTCCTTCAGAATGGACTGGTTGGATCTCCTTGCAGTCCAAGGGACTCTCAAGAGTCTTCTCCAACACCACAATTCAAAAGCATCAATTCTTCAGTGCTCAGCTTTCTTCACAGTCCAACTCTCACATCCATACATGACCACTTAAGGGGCAGAAAGAGAAAGAGAAGTGAGTGAAATAAGCAAAGAACAGGAGAAGGTAATAACTTCGAAGTGAAGGAGAGAACTTGAAGAAAAGGACATCAATTGCATATGAACTGGGAGGTAAAGTAAGATAATGAGTAAAAGAGACAATCGATTATTGAGAAAGGAGGAGGGGTTATGCCTTAATTGGACATGGTCCATTGGAATGGCCAGTAAGAACAATGGGATGACCAATTGGGAGAGGTTATATAAGCTGGAAAGAATGGGTTTAATAGAATGAAATAAGGTACTAAAATGAATAACGAGACTAGATCAAGAACCCAAGGGTAAATATGATCCAGCAATCCCACTCCTGGGCATATACCCAGACAAAACTATGATTTGAAAAGAACATGTATCTTTATGAATAGCAAACTAATACAATTATGTAAAGTTTAAAAATAAAATAAAATTAAAAAAATAAATAAATCCACAAAAAAAAAAAAAAAAAAACAAGAGACAAGGCATGGAAACAATCTGATGTCCATTGACAGATGAATGGATAGAAAAGATGTAATGCATATACACAATGGAATATTTGTTGTTGTTATTCAATTGCTAAGTCATGTCTGACTCTTTGCGGCCCCATGTACTATAGTCCACCAGTCTTCTCTGTGCATGGGATTTCTCAGCCAGGAATACTGGAGTAGGTTGTCATTTCCTTCTCCAGGGGATCTTTCCAGATCAAGGATCAAATCCACGTCTCGTGCCTTGGTAGGCAGATTCTTTACCACTGAGCCACCAGGGAAGTCCACAATGGAATATTATTCAGTCATTAAAAAGAATGAAATAGGGCCATTTGCAGCAACAAAGTAGACCTGGAGATTATCATACTAAGTGAAGCAAGTCAGAAGGAGAAAGACAAATACCATATGATGTCACTTATGTGTGAAATCTAACATACAACACATATGAACATATCTACAAATCAGAAACGGACTCACAGACATAGAGAACAAACTTGTGGTTGCCAAGAGGGAGAGGGGTGGGATGGGAGGAAAGGCTGGGACCTTGGAATTAGCAGATGAAAACTATTATATATAAGATAGAAAAACAACAAGGCCCTACTGTATAGCACAGGAAACTATATTTAATACCTTGTGATAAATTATAATAGAAAAGAATATGAAAAAGAATATATGTGTATATAACTAAATCAATCTGATATACAGCAGAAATTAACACAACATTATAACTTAAATACATTTCAATGATATTCTTTTTTAAAATGTGGGGGGAAAAGGACATAAGAGCAAGACTTGACATGAAAAGGAGGAAAGAGACCCTTTTGTCAGAGACAAGAGGGTAAAGATGGGGAGAGGTGCAGAAGGAAGGCACAGATAATCAGCAAGAAGTCGGATAGATGAGGTGATAGATCAGAGGCAAGAGCTCTGTTAGAGGAAACGAGTCTGAGAGGAATTGAGCGGTCAGTACAGCAGCCTGGGGACAGCTGCCACCCACAGGAATGAGGGAGGTACTCCAGGGAACCAAGGCTGCTTGAGTGGACCGGGCGCTTCTCCAAGCTCTCCATTTTCCAAATGGCAGGTGGCAAGTAGAATCTTCTGCCCTCTCTGTACCAGCCTCTTGTCAGCAATTGGCAATGTTTATATCTTCTGCACAGAGAAAGAGAAATTACCTGGCTGCTGATCTCTGTTATGACATATATCTTCATGGAGGAAGAGGGAGGAAAACTCACCAGTGACAGAGAAACCAGAGAAATATCCTGTCTTTCCTCATCAGGGAAGAAAGATGTCATAACAGAGAATCAGCCGTGGCCTTACGTCCGTGCATGCAAAGCCGCCACTCAGCAAGGCAGGAAACTTCTTTGGGTAACTGTTACAGAAAATAAAAGCGCTTGTAATATGAATTCTGCTGTCATTGAAGTAATATATGGGCAGATGTTTGTAAGGAAGGAAATATCACCCAGAAAAAAAAATCTCTGGCTGATTATATATTGGCAATGTCTCTGGCCTAGATGAGCAAAGGATGCTTTTTATTTATGTCTGTGTACATGTGAGCATATATGTTTAATATTTTAGAGCCTGGAGAGGGGGGGCATGCCATTGCTAGATAACAGTCCTGTTTTTCATTGCCAAGCAAGGTAACCAGAGAAACCATAGTGACCTGCAGTTTGATGACAACACTTTCTACCTCTTCCCCTTCACCCAGAGAAGAACCCGCGTCTAACAAATCACCTTGAAGGTAGGAGGTGGGCACCAACATGATGGGAAGGAAATCTGTAGCCCATCCAGTTACCAGATATGTAACTTTCCATGCCATACATCAATGCTTCTTCATCCTTCATTGGTAAATACCTTGCAAAAGAAAGATGAGGCAGTGACCTTGAAGGAGGAAGCATTAAAATGTGGCTGAGAGGGAAGGAAGGTGGAAAATGATGGTTCACATAGCCCCATGTCTCAGTTGGTTTCCAATGACTTCTTCTTTAGGTCCCTAAGAAGATATCCAAATGGCCAGAGCATCTTCTATTGCCTTCTGTGAAACTTTCATGACTTTGGACTGGCATTTATACAGGGAGATAACTTCCTCACTGACCCTGAAGATGGGGCTGATGTTAGGTGTTCTCCGTTTCCAGTCTCATCTCTGGAATGTAAATTCCCACATCAGAATATTTCTTAAATTCTTCAGAACATTTCTTGGGATATTCCTGCCTGAACCTTGTTGGGAAAACAGACAGGAAGCAGTGCCAGCCCGCTTGTTCTGCGTGAGGTCTAGGGGGGAAGCAGTAGTGCTGCTACAGGAATGGGGTGGCGAATGCTGTGCAGCGTCCTGGAGAGACCCCTGAGAGTCAGAACCCCACGTTCACCATAGACTAGGAAAGTAGAGTCTGGAGTATCCGGTGCTGAGGTTTATATTCCAAAGGACTCAGATGGGAGCAGTGATCAAAGCAAGCAAATTGGAGAATTGCTGGATTAACTACAGAGGTGGGGGAAAGGGCAGCAATGACTTTGGCATAAGTGTTACTGGGTCCAAGCTTGCCCTGCTGGCCACACGACAGGCCAATAAATCGGAAATGAGATGTTGAGGTAAGGAATAACAGCTTTCTTCAGAAAGCTGGCTGACCAAGAAGATGGCAGACTAATGTCTCAAAATAACCATCTTATCTGGGTCTGGATGCCAGGTTCTTTTATAGAACAGAGAAGAAGGGAAGAGGTGAGAAAGTAAAGTAAAAGGTCTCAAGTCTTGCAAATATCTCCTGGAATGGACAGCCTCGAGGTGGGTGTGTTAATTTCTTCCTTCTTGTAGCCACCCACAGATGGACAGGGTCCTGAACAAAGACACTTTGATTTTTACATTCAGGCAAAGGGGTAAGTTTCCTAGAGACAGACCATTATGTATGTACAGTATTCTTTTAGTATTCTTTGAACAAAAGCAATGAGAAGCAAAGGTTAAAGTAAAAGAAAAGATCTAACATGAAGTCGGATTTTGTTCTTCCTTGTAACATAAGCACTTGTATGCTTGTATAGTTCCATCACGTAATTTACAGGTTGTCCATTTAAAACTGTTTACCAATGAAGAAAATTCAGCTCTAAAAATCTTATCAGACCCAGAATCTGCACTCATAAAATGATGCCAGGATAACTAAATTTTCAACTTCATAACTGTACTTATTATATATAGTTTACATACGGAAAGAATTTCAACCCATCTTCTTTAAAAGACACAGATAGAAGGGAACCAGAAGTTAATCTAGTTATAGAAGACAGAGAATTGCATTAAAAATCTAGGACAAAACAAAACAAAACAAAAAATCTAGGACAGGTATGGTGACGGTTGCTGCTGCTGCTAAGTCGCTTCAGTCGTGTCCAACTCTGTGCGACCCCATAGAGGGCAGCCCCCCAGTCTCCCCTGTCCCTGGGATTCTCCAGGCAAGGACACTGGAGTGGGTTGCCATTTCCTTCTCCAATGCATGAAAGTGAAGAGTGAAAGTGAAGTCGCTCAGTCGTGTCCGACTCTTCGCGACCCCATGGACTGCAGCCCAGCAGGCTCCTCCGTCCATGGGATTTTCCAGGCGAGAGCACTGGAGTGGGCACCAGGGCCTTCTCCAGTCGTGACAGTAGTGATGTGCTAAAGGTAACCAAGTGGGAGTTTCCTAGCAGGCAAGACAAAAAGGGAAACAGAAGAAGTCACTAATACCTCATGGTCTGACAAAAGTTGTAGCACAGCATTTAATAATAGAGAATCCACTCCAGTGTTCTTGCCTGGAGAATCCCATGGATAGAGGAGCCTGCTGGGCTGCAGCCCATGGGGTTGTAAAGAGACAGGCATGACTGAACGACTGACACACAAAGTTTTAGGGGAATTGATTATGGGAGTTTCTATGCAGCAGGCCAGTCAATGAGCAGTTTCTCCCACAAAAGATGCAGAAATGAAATTTTCGTCCATGTTTTATGTGATCCTTTATTAGAAGCTTCAGTGGAAGTGTAGCTTTCAGAAGGCACATCTGGGAGAAGAGTAGGTCCCAGGACACTGGGCTGTGGGCTGGCAGGACCACACAGCATACAGCCCTATCTACCACCACACTGAATTATAGTTGCCTGTGAATTTGCTCCTCCTCTTCCTTAATTTTCAAGGACTTGAGGGTGACATATTTTTTTAAACTTGTATTTGTATCCCAGCGCTCAGCATGCAGTAGGCATTCCTATAAGAAATGTTGGATACCGGATTTAACTTAATCCATTTATAGCACTCAGGTTGGCATGTCAGTTAAACCAAATGCAGCCCAGCACAAAGGTTCTTACCTGCCAACTGCCGTCAGCGTCATCTGGTGACCCTTCCTACAAACAGACCATCTGACCTAGGGATGATCACACTGAACAAAGTAAGTCAGACAGAGAAAAACAAATATCATGTGACATCATTTATTGTGGCATCTAATTTTTTAAAAATGATACGGATTAACTTATTTACAAAAGAGAAACAGACTCACAGATACCAGAAACAAACATATGGTTATCAAAGAGGAAACGTGGTGGGGAGGAATAATTCCAGAGTTTGGATTAGCATACACTCACAACTATATATAGGCTTCCCCAGTGGATCAGCCGTAAAGAATGTGCCTACAATGCAGGAGACAAAGGAGATGCATTCAGTCCCTGGGTTGGGAAGATCCCCTGGAGGAGGAAATGGCAACCCACTCCAGTATTTTTGCCTGGAAAATCTTATGGACAGAGGAGCCTGGCGGGCTACAGTCAGTCCATAGGGTCTCAAAGAGTCAGAAGCAACTGAGCAACTGAGCACATACACACGCACTACTATATATAAAATAGAGAATTAACAAGGACCTACTGTATAGCATAGGGAGCCTTACTCAATACTCTGTGATAACCTATATGAAAAAACAATCTGAAAAAGAGTGGATATATATATGTATATGTATTTACATGTATACAACTAACTCACCTTGTTGGACACCTGAAACCAACACAGCGTAATAAATCAACTATGCTCTAATAAAATTAAAACAAAGTAAAGAAACCACTGCTGGGTCCCAGTGTGATCCCATTTCTAATCTTTGGAGAAAATCAGCCATTTGTCTTTTCCTTCCTCTCTGCGGACGCTTCCGTATGCTTCCAACACGTTTCTCTTCTGCTACGTTAGTCAGCATCAGTGTCTGTTCCTGGCAACAGGCTCTCTGAGAAGAAAAGTTCTGGTTCTTGTAGCAGGGACACCGAAGAAGTGAGAGCTTTCTGTTGCTTGTATCTCTGAGGGCTTCCAGGCTTGCTGGCTGAATTACTGGGCCTGTGTATGGTGGATGCCAGGCTGACTGTACACGTCTCATCCAGATGTGCATTCGGTGACCTCATTCCAGTAGTTTAAAATCAGCTCTGGTGGGAGTATTTATACCATAGAAAACAGCAAACTCTATAAATCAGATGTGGGTTCCCCCCACCACAAAAAGCAGACTGTTAAACATTTAACAGCATACCACTGATGCCAGATAGGAGAAGAAAGAGGAAAAGAGTCATAGGAAAACCATTCTCTGATCCTTCCCATCCAGTGTACGCTTTAAATACCCCCAGATTCTTCTTTCCATTTGAAATTCCACCTGGATCTGCTTGGTGGGTACAAAGCAGACAGATAATTCTTTCTTAAAAGGCCAGAGAGCAAACATTTCAGGCTTGGCTGGCTACAAGGTCTCCATCATGGCTATTTAACTCTGCCACTGTATTTGTGAACACAGCCAGGGCAATATCAAAATTAACAGGAGGGTCTGTGTTCCAATAAAACTTTATTGATAAAAGCAAGTGGTGGGCCAGGTTTGGGCCACAAGCCATAGTCTGCCAACCTTGACCTAAAACATGAATCCAAGCTCTTCATCATGACAATCACCCAGCTGCTTCTGCTTCTCCTCCACTTGCTGGAACAGCACAATGGGTTCATGCTAAACTCACATCTCTAATTTGAAAACTCTGTGCTTTCATCCCCTTGATCCTTCACCAGGAACATCAGCTCCTGTGTCTTCCTCCCGGCCTTCAGGCCCATTTCAAAACCAGGTTATATGCACTGAATTTGTATTTACCTGAACCTGCTCTCTCCAAATATATGGACTCTCTCTCATCCATCAAACTGCACTTCCCAACTAGCCTGACACAATGATTTTTTTTTCTGTTAAGTTATAGTTGGGACATAAGTAAACCAGATTGCAGCCTTCCTGACATCAGGTGTTGCCATATTAATCTGTCTCTATATCCTCTGAGCCTGGCACATTTAGGCACATGGTGGGTGCTGGGTATTGGCTGGAAAAATAAATTGAGATAATCGCATTATGGTCTGAAAGATCTACCTAAATGGGATACCATAACGAGCTGTCTGACAAATCAGCTTGACATCATTTTCCGGAATCATCTGTGCAGTTCCAGACATGCCATCTAACCATTCTGAGTTTCATTTGCTTTATCTGCTGAAAGAAAGAGTTATGCTCCTTGATCCTGAAGGTCTCCATAATCTAGAAAACATCTTCCTGGATCAATTCATGGCATTACCTCGATACATTGACCCCTTCATCAGTGTAAGCCAAGGAACCACATAAAAATCCCACCCCCATGCCAGCCTCTCACATTATGCCCTCTTGATATTCTTAAGGGTCCAATATATTGTCTTAAAATGCATTTTATTACTGACAAATACTTGCACTATTGTCATGTTTCTATAATATATGAATCCAAGTCATTCCTTGAATTAAAGATCAAACTGAGTTTGACCAATAATTATATAAATGTCACAAACGTTTTTATTTTCTTTAAGGTTTAAGTTGATTGTTCTTTCATAAATCATAAGAAGCTGAAATGATTTAATGTCAAGTCCCCATGGCTTTGCAAAAGGAAGATAGAAGATTATATTCTTGACTCAGAACTCCAAGCTGATTCACAAGTTAAATTTCAAGTCCAATATCAGCTCAAAGCTGTCTAGCTTCTGCTGGGTGTGTCTTTTTTAATGCTCATAAATCCAGAGGTCATAAATCACTTGAATTTCCTTTTATAAATAAAATTTCCATGTTAAGGTCATTTTTCAAAAAGGACCTTAACCTCTGTAGATGAGCAATGCTTAGAATTGAAATCATAGTCATTTTTTAAAGTCAAGAACTCTGAAGAAACTCAGACCAAATCATACTGTGTAGTCAATATCTATAGTCGCATAAATGTACAAAATAAACAAAATATATACAAGTGGGATTAGTTTCTAGAGATTGAGCAAGGGGCTTATTTTGATACATTCCTGTAGCAAAATCCAGACAGGGTCAGAAATGCATTCTCTGCTGCTGAAAGGACCCGCCAAGTAATCTTGATTGGGCAGGAAATATGGGCAAGCCCCCAGACCAGCTTGACGACCCTCCCCTGGCCTCTGAAACCACCTTCTGGCTCTGCATCTAGAATGGACCATCCTGTTATCCGGGTTTGTTTATCACCAATGCCTCCTTCAGATTAAAACTGCCTGGAGGCAGCAACCACACCTCCCACCACTGTATCTTCAATGCATTGCAAGGTGCACTTTTGAAAAACATTGAAATGAAATATTCCCAAAGGACACTTCCTTTTCCCTTTTCTGCTTGTCCCAGCTTCCAAGACCTTAACTGGTGGCAAAGGCAAAAGAAAAATCAATTGAATATGCCCCCAAACACCACTCATTTCACAATGGAGTTTCTAAGTGGTATTACCTGGAAGGAAAGAATCTTGAGTTTTCCTTACCTGATGAACAATTGACTAATAATTTTGCAAATGTCACAAACCATTCCTCATTCTGCAGGCTCCGGGGACAGCACCTGCGTCTTTGTTTTCTGTGAGGTTTTGGAGGATTTTGAGAGCTGAACTGCTTGCTGAAGAGACAGAGGACTTGAGCAGGGCTACCGAGGAGCTGCACTCATGTGGATGAGTACACGAACTGTGAAATGAGCACAGAAGTGAAGTTGGGACACTGGGGCTCCAGTCCTGACTCTTCCCCAGTCCCTGTGCTTCTGTAAGACCTGTGTCCCTGCATGTATAATGGGGCCACATTGTATCAGTGTGCTTCAGACTTCTTTTTGCCTTTGTTCATGGCCAAAAAATGCAACCCAGTATAGCAGGTGGTCCTACTGAAAGCAGGAGTGAGCAGCCTGAAGCTGTGGGCGCCCCCTGCCCCTAATCCTTCCTGAAGACTCTGGGAAGGGGTCAGTGAGCTTTCTAAGGCAGGCACAATAAGATGAGGTATGCTTGTATTTCATAAGTAATAGATATTTTAAAAGATGAGCTATATTTCCAATATCCTGTGATAAACCATAATGAAAAAGAATGTAATATGTATAATTGAGCCATTTTGTTGTACAGCAGTAAATAATGCAACATGTAGTTCAACTATTGTTGCAGCTCAGTGAGTGAGTTGTATCCGACTATTTGTGACCCCATGGACTGCAGCACGCCAAGGCTTCCCTGTCCTTCAGTATCTCCCAGAGTTTGCTCAAACTCATGTCCACTGAGTGGGTGATGCCTTCAACCATCTCATCCTCTGTCGCTCCCTTCTCCTCCTGCCTTCAATCTTTCCCAGCATCAGGGCCTTTGCCAATGAGATAGCTTTGTACATCATGAGAAATGCTGGGCTGGAAGAAGCACAAGCTGGAATCAAGATTGCTGGAAGAAATATCAATCACCTCAGATATGCAGATGACACCACCCTTATGGCAGAAAGTGAAGAGGAACTAAAGAGCCTCTTGATGAAAGTGAAAGAGGAGAGTGAAAAAGTTGGCTTAAAGCTCAACATTCAGAAAACGAAGATCATGGCATCCGGTCCCATCACTTCATGGGAAATAGACGGGGAAACAGTAGAAATAGTGTCAGATTTTATTTTGGGGGGCTCCAAAATCACTGCAGATGGTGACTGCAGCCATGAAATTAAAAGATGCTTACTCCTTGGAAGGAAAGTTATGACCAACCTAGATAGCATATTCAAAAGCAGAGACATTACTTTGTCAACAAAGGTCCGTCTAGTCATGACTATGGTTTTTCCAGTGGCCATGTATGGATGTGAGAGTTGGACTGTGAAGAAAGCTGAGCGCCGAAGAATTGATGCTTTTGAACTGTGGTGTTGGAGAAGACTCTTGAGAGTCCCTTGGGCTGCAAGGAGATCCAACCAGTCCATCCTAAAGGAGATCAGTCCTGGGTGTTCATTGGAAGGACTGATGTTGAAGCTGAAACTCCAATACTTTGGCCACCTCATGCGAAGAGTTGACTCATTGGAAAAGACTCTGATGCTGGGAGGGATTGGGGGCAGGAGGAGAAGGGGACAACAGAGGATGAGATGGCTGGATGGCATCCCTGACTCAATGGACACGAGTTTGAGTGAGCTCCAGGAGTTGGTGATGGACAGGGAGGCCTGGTGTGCTGCGATTCATGGGGTTGCAAAGAGTTTGACATGACTGAGCAACTGAACTGAACTGAACTGATCCAAAATATTGGAGCTTCAGCTTCAGCATCAGTCCTTCCAATGAATATTCAGGGTTGATTTTCTTTAGGATTGACTGGTTTGATCTCCTTGCTCTCCAAGTGACTCTCAAGAGGCTTCTCCAGCACCACACTTCAAAGGCATCAATTCTTTGTCATTCAGTCTTCTTTATGGTCCAACTCTCACATCCATACAAGGACTTCCCTGCTGGCTCCACCATAAAGAATCTGCCTGCCATGCAGGAGCCACAGGAGACTTGTGTTCAATCACTGGGTCAGGAAGATCCCCTGGAGGAGGGCATGGCAGCCCACTCCAGTATTCTTGCCTGAAGAATTACATGGACAGAGGAGCCTGGCAGGCTACGGTCCATGGGGTTGCAAAGAGTCAAACATGACCGAAGAAACTTGACATGCACACGTGCACTCACATCTGTACATGACTACTGGAAAAATAGTAGCTTTGACTAGATGGACCTTTGTCAGCAAAGTGATGTCTCTGCTTTTTAATATGCTGTCTAGCTTTGTCATAGCTTTCCTTCCAAAGAGAAGCATTTTTTTAAATTACATGGTTGCATTCAGCTATACTTCAGTAAAAAATCAATTAAAAAAAAGATGAGCTGTATTTGTTTCCTATAGCTCCCAAAACAAATTACCACAGATGTAATGATGAAAAGGGCTTCCCTGGTGGCTCAGCTGGTAAAGAATCTACCTGCAATGAGGGAGACCTGGGTTTGATCCCTGGGTTGGGAAGATCCCCTGGAGAAGGGAATGGCTACCCACTCCAGTATTCTGGCCTGGAGAATTCCATGGACTGTATAGTCCATGGTGTTGCAAAGAGTCAGACATGACTGAGCAACTTTCTCCAGTGATGAAAAGAACACATATGTATTATCTTACAATTTAGAGGTCAGAAGTCTGACGTGAGTTGCACTGGGCTTAAATCAAGGATTCAGTAAAATCTTGCTCCCTCTGAAGGTTTGGGAAGGGCTCCGTTTCCTTGCCTTTTTTCAGCCTGTAGAGTTTCCACCTGCATTCCTTGGCTCATAGTCCCTTCCTCCATCAAGGGAGCATCTTCAAATTTCTCTCTGACTTATCATCATCACATCTCCTTCTCTCCCTTTGCTTCCAACATCACATCTCCTTCTCTTTGAACCACCTCGCTCCGTCTTATAAAGACCTTTGTAATGACCTTGGATCCACTTAGATAATCCATCTCAAGGTCCTTAGTCACACCCGCAGTCCTTTTTGTTGCTGTTGTTTAGTCACTAAGTCGCATCCAACTCTTGTGACTTCATGGACTGTAGCCCGCCAGGCTCCCCTGTCCACGGGATTTCCCAGGCAAGAATACTAGATTGGGTTGCCATTTCTTTCTCCAGAGAATCTTCCCAACCCAGGGATCAAACCCATGTCTCCTGCATTGGCAAGCATATTCTTTGCCCCTGAGCCACCAGGGAAGCCCAAAGTCCTTTTTGACCATGTAAGATATCATACCCACAGGTTCTGACTATAAAGATGTGGACATTTTGGAGAAGAGGGGTATCAATATTTTGTCTGCCACAAGAGTCAAGCAAATTTGCCATTCTCAAACTTCCAGCCTGGAGGAAGGAGAGAGGCATCAGATCACAAGGGAAAGAGAGGTCCAGGGATCTCGGAAACAGAATAGACAGATCAAATTAGCCTCCAGACCCCACCCAAACTCAACTTGAGATCTCATCTGTTCTCAGCACCACAGAGCTTCATAAGAGCCGCATCCAGGTCCACAGATGGTCCCCAACTGAGAGTACTTTCCCAATGTCAGTGACCAGCAGGTCTGCCACAAATGTCCAGCAAGAACCCCTGCTCATCAACCACAACCAATATGGTGCCCACCATCTGGAGTCCGTAGTTCAGCCAGGCCCGCTGTACAATCAACCTGTTATGGACAACTTTCACCTCAAAGGCTAGCAACGATTGAGTCTCCCCCAATAACGACAATGGCATGCCAGACAAGTGTAGAAAGAAGGAAGGGGAAAAGGGGTAACTAAAGAAAGAAGGAAAGAACTCCACCTCAGTGCTGGTATTTGGTTCAGCACTAAATTAAACCAGCTCAGAATCTCCCCCAGATGACAGCGAAACACTGTCTCGATACAGCATCATTGTGCTTATGAAATAAGAATCAGTATAAGCACTAACATACTCCATTTCTCTCACTTTCCTTTCTCCCCTGCACACCCCACCTCCTTAAAATTGAGTCCTTATCATGTGCCTATGTCCAAAGTCACAGAATTAGGACAGAAAACCAGGAAACAGTGGTAGGAGCATGAAAACACAAGCTGGATTAGAGAGAGGTCTTAAAATAGAAAAAACTGTGAATACTGACCACTCAATTTCATCTTTTAACCAAAAGAAAACAAATGGTAGGGTCCACACGTGACAATACCTCCCCCTCAGAGAAGAGGCCCTTTATCGAGGGTTAGTCCAAGGTTCTACTCTCCTGTCTCATTTTCACTGAAATAAAAATCTCACATCAACGCCTCTGTCCTTTCCCTTGTATATGTCAAAATGTAATTGGCAACGGTTGGGGTTTGTTGCCTTTATTGCTTTTAATAGCTGTATAGCCACTGATTGCCCAAGCTGATGGTTAATTTAATTTCTGTCAATACAATATTGGGGCTGTCTGCATATTCAGACTATGATTAACTGCTGCGGAGTCCATAACACTGGTGTTATTATTACTGCATTTAACTACCTCTCGGGAGAAGACAAATTAAATTATGTTGAAAATGCTGTTGATTATCATTACGAACTTATTTGTAGAGCACAATTACTGATCTGTTGTAAAATAAATCACATTTTTTATCATCGTGGTATAAATTAACTTTACTGTGGAAGAATGGAGTGTGGCGCCTGAAAGAGTTGGGGTCTCCTTGTGTAAGTCAACGGAGCCCTGAATTAAAATCATCATCACCCATAAGTGTAATATTATATTTTAATAACGAGCTACTTCTGATCAGGAGTGCCTTGGAGATTATGGAATTTCAACAATAAAGGCGCACACTCCACATGTGTCCTGCTTTGCAGACTCAGACACAGGTAGAGATGTGGGGATGAATTATTTGGGGCTGTGACTCAAATTCAATTGAAATTCACTGCAGTGCTCATTAAAGAAAGGTGGCTTTAAGAAGACAAATTACATGAATAGCATATATATGAGCATTATTTAGGGCTTCTCTGGTGGCTCAGTGGTAAAGAACCTACCTGCCTAATGCAGGAGATGCAGGTTTGATTCCTGGGAAGATCCCCTTGAGAAGGAAATGGCAACCTATTTAAATATTTTTGCCTGGGAAATCCCATGGACAGAGGAGCCTAGTGGGCTATAATCCATCGGGTCACAAAAGAGTTGGACACAACTTGATAAGTCAACAATAACAAGATCGTCATTTAGCTTTCGCCATTTCCTTCCAAATTACTAGAAATTATTGTAATCATGCAAAATCAAGTGGGCTTTAGGAAGCATCAGTACTAACAAAGCTAGTGGATGTGATGGAATTCCAGCTGAGCTGTTTCAAATCCTAAAAAATGATGCTGTTAAAGTGCTGCACTCAATATACCAGAAAATCTGGAAAATTCAGCAATGGCCACAGGACTGGAAAAGGTCAGTTTTCACTTCAGTCCCAAAGAAGGGCAATGCCAAAGAATGTTCATACTACCACATGATTTGCACTTATCTCACACACTAGCAAAGTAATGCTCAAAATTCTCCAAGCCAGGCTTCAACAGTACATGAACCATGAACTTCCAGATGTTCAAGTTGGATTTAGAAAAGGCAGAGGAACCAAAGATCAAATTGCCAACATCCACTGGATCATAGAAAAAGCAAGAGAGTTCCAGAGAAACATCTACTTCTGCTTTATTGACTACACCAAAACCTTTAAGTGTGTTGATCACAACAGACTGTGGAAAATTTTTGAAGAGATGAAAATAACAGACCACTTGACCTGCCTCCTGAGAAATCTGCATGCAGGTCAAGAAGTGACAGCTAGAACTGGACATGAAACAACAGACTGGTTCCAAATCAGGAAAAGAGTATGTCAAGGCTGTGTATTGTCACCCTGCTTATTTAACTTCTATGCAGAGTATATCATGTGAAATGCTGGGCTGGATGAAGCACAAGCTGGAATCAAGATTGCTGGGAGAAATATTAATAACCTTAGATATGTAGATGACAGCACCTTATGGCAGAAAGCAAAGAGGAACTTAATAGCCTCTTGATGAAAGTGAAAGAGGAGAGTGAAAAAGTTGGCTTAAAGCTCAACATTCAGAAAACTAAGATCATGGCATTCAGTCCCATCACTCCATGACAAATAGATGGGGAAATAGTGGAAACAGTGACAGACCTTATTTTGAGAGGGCTCCAAAATTGCTGCAGATGGTGACTGCAGCCATGAAATTAAAAGACGTTTGCTCCTTGGAAGAAAAGTTATGACCAACCTAGACAGCATAGTAAAAAGTAGAGACATTACTTTGTCCACAAAGGTCTGTCTAGTCAAAGCTTTGGTTTTTCTAGTGGTCATGTATGGATGTGAGAGTTGGACCATAAAGAAAGCTGAGCACCAAATAATTATGCTTTTGAACTGTGGCGTTGGAGAAGACTCTTGAGAGTCTCTGGGACTGCAAGGAGATCCAACCAGTCAATCCTAAAGGAAATCAGTCCTGAATATTCATTGGAAGGACTGATGTTGAAGTTAAAGCTCCAATACTTTTGGCCACCTGATACAAAGAACTGACTCACTGGGAAAGACCCTGATGCTGGGAAAGATTGAAGGTGGGAGGAGAAGGGGATAACAGAGGATGAGATGGTTGGATGGCATCACTGACTCAAAGGACATGAGTTTGAGCAAGGTCTGGGATTTGGTGATGGACAGGGAAGCCTGGCGTGCTGCAGTCCATGGGATCACAAAGAGTCAGATACAACTGAGCAACTGAACTGAACTGTTACCATAATGCCAGTTAGACCAAACTCATTACATGGTATCAATAAACCATAAGACCTGTCACCTTTGTAGCTGTAAGAAGAACCAAAGACACAGGACTTCTCAGACTGGCCATCAAGTAAGTAACACACTGGCTTGATCTCAGCTTGTCCATTAAGGGCCAGTGAAGGCCATAACAGTGCTTACTCCTTTTGCCATTATTTTGAGCAATTTCTGCACCTTCAAATAACTAAATTGATCAAATTGGTTGAGTAATTTGAATAAGACATATGTACCCAGGACTCTTCGATTTAAATACACGTGACTGCATGGCAGGCAGCAGACCAGAAGCTTAGAAGAATTCAGTTCAAGTCCCTTCCCTGACACCAAAAGGCTGATGTTGGGCAAGATAGCCAACTATGCTGGGCCTTGGTTTTCTCAGCTGTAAAACAGCCGCACTTGAGTATTATGGTTCATCTGAGAGTGTTAGTTTTTCTAGGCTGTGTAAGAAACCACCACAAATGTAGGGGCTTAAAACAACACTCCAGTATCAGCTCACAGATCTGGGGGCCACATATCCAGGAGAGCAACCAAAATAACCAGTGTTCTCAATAGTGACCCAAAATACAAAGCTGCTGCTGCTCCTGGGAGCAAACTTCTCCTGGAGAGGGCTCATGTGGCAGGGACTCCAGGGCATCCTACAGCAAAGTATCCTTGGTATCTGTTAGGTCACTGTGGGGAGAATTTCTCAATGGCAGATCCAACTCACTCAGCTCTTCACCTCCTATCCTGTTTCCAGGTCAAGCTTCATCCTCCCTTCTCTGCATTGTCATCTCCACTTACATGTGACCTCCTTGGAGAAGCCACCCCCCCCCACCCCTAGCTACTGGAACCCACCCTTTTCCAGCTCAGTCCTCCACTTGTTCCCTTTGGGATTCAAAATTAATCAACTTCTATATTGTATGTTTGGGGTCTGTATCCTCCCAAAAAAACATAGTGCTCTAGCCTGGAATAAAATCTGACCCTCATCAGTTCAGTCGCTCAGTCCTGTCTGACACTTTGCAACCCAATGAACCGTAGCACGCCAGGCCTCCCTGTCCATCACCAACTCCTGGAATCTACCCAAACTCATGTCCATCGAGTCAGTGATGCCATCCAATCATCTCATCCTCTGTTATCCCCTTCTCCTCCTGCCCTCAATCTTTCCCAGCATCAGGGTCTTTTCAAATGAGTCAGCTCTTCACACCAGGTGGCCAAAGTATTGGAGTTTCAGCTTCAGCATCAGTCCTTCCAATGAACACCCAGGACTGATCTTCTTTACGATGGACTGGTTGGATCTCCTTAAAGTCCAAGAGACTCTCAAGAGTCTTTTCCAACACCACAGTTCAAAAGCATAATTCTTCGGCACTCAGCTTTCTTTATAGTCCAACTCTCACATCCATACATGACCACTGGAAAAACAATAGCCTTGACTAGACGGACCTTTGTTGGCAAAGTAATGTCTCTGCTTTTTAATATGCTATCTAGGTTGGTCATAACTTTCCTTCCAAGGAGTAAGCGTCTTTTAATTTCATGGCTGCAGTCATCATCTGCAGTGATTTTGGAGCCCCAAAAAATAAAGTCAGCCACTGTTTCCACTGTTTCCCCATCTATTTGCCATAAAGTAATGGGACCAGATGCTATGATCTTTGTTTTCTGAATGTTGAGCTTTAAGCCAACTTTTTCACTCTCCTCTTTCACTTTCATCAAGAGGCTCTTTAGTTCTTCACTTTCTGCCATAAGGGTGGTGTCATCTGCATATCTGAGGTCATTAATATTTCTCCCAGCAATCTTGATTCCAGCTTGTGCTTCCTCCAGCCCAGCTTTTCTCATGATGTACTCTGCATATAAGTTAAATAAGCAGGGTGACAATATACAGCCTTGACGTACTCCTTTTCCTATTTGGAACCAGTCTGTTGTTCCATGTTCAGTTCTAACTGTTGCTTCCTGACCTGCATACAGATTTCTCAAGAGGCAGGTCAGGTGGTCTGGTATTCCCATCTCTTTCAGAATTTTCCACAGTTTATTGTGATTCACACAGTCAAAGGAGTTGGCATAGTCAATAAAGCAGAAATAGATGTTTTTCTGGAACTCTCTTGCTTTTTTGATGATCCAGCGAATGTTGACAATTTGATCTCTGGTTCCTCTCCCTTTTCTAAAACCAGCTTATAATGAACATCTGGAAGTTCACAGTTCACGTGTTGTTGAAGCCTGGCTTGGAGAATTTTAAGCATTACTTTACTAGCATGTGAGATAAGTACAGTTGTGTGGTAGTTTGAGCATTCTTTGGCATTGCCTTTCTTTGGGATTGGAATGAAAACTGACCTTTTCCAGTCCTGTGGCCACTGCTGAGTTTTCCAAATTTGCTGGCATATTGAGTGCAGCACTTTCACAGCATCATCTTTCAGGATTTGAAATAGCTCAACCGGAATTCCATCACCTCCACTAACTTTGTTCGTAGTGATGCTTCCTAAGGCCCACTTGACTTCACATTCCAGGACGTCTGGCTCCAGGTGAGTGATCACACCATCGTGATTATCTGAGTAGTGAAGATCTTTTTTGTACAGTTCTTCTGTGTATTCTTGCCACCTCTTTATCGTTTAGAAATAGTTCCTGTGCACCTAGTAGGAGGGAGAGTTGAGACAGAAGACTTGTTAGGAGGCTCTGGAAGTAGGTCAGGTGGTAGAGGATGGTGGCTTCAGCCCAGGCAGTGTGATGTAGGAGATAGAAAGGGGTGAGGTGCCATTTGGAATAAATGTAGTGTAGAGACTTAGGGGTCAAGAGGAGCCTAATTCACTCAGAGTAGGAGCAGGTAAGCACTGCTGGCCTGGAGGAATGAGGGAGAAAATGGTAGGCCACCGCAGAGTACTGAGGGACCATGAGTGACAATCTCAGGAGGAGTCAGAAGCCCCAGGGAAGGACTATGAGCATTCCCAACTTGTTCACATGCCAGAACTTTTATTTCTTCCTTTGGTTTTGAAGCTCTTCTACTCCTCAATCATCATAAAAGCTTACAATTTCTTCTTCACACAATTGAGAACCAGTAAAAAGAAAGTTGTGGGAAGCCTGTCTCAAGAAGAAAAGCAAAGGTAGCTGATAGATGGAGGAAGAGTTAGGCCACCTCAAACATGAAGTGATGCCTTGGGACTTGAAGAGGTGCTGCGTGATTGCCCAAAATGTACCTCATAAACTCAGCATGCATATTTGAATTGGCTTTTCTAGGTTATTTTGTGGTGAACATACCACAAAAGGAGATTTCTCCTGTTATTTATTAGGGTCCGTTGCTTAGCTCCATATGTGTGTCTTTTTCACTCTAGACCAATAAAAATGTTCCCTTCGGAATACACTGTTCTCCTGAGGATAGAATGAGAGCATGGCAGAATCATGCAATGGTGCTTAAAGCTTCTGCTCAGAAGAAATATCCATCCTTCTTGCTCAGTGTTACACTGACCAAAGCAAGTCAGATAGCCAACCACACCTGAGGATATTGGAGGCTGAGGTGGGATGGAAGGTTATGCAAGATATGTCCTCCTGCGACCAATGAATGTGACCTTCTTTGGTCTTTGCAGATGTAATTAAGGATCTTGAGATGGGGTCATTCTGGATCAGGGTAAGCCCTAAATTCAGGGACAAGGGTTGTTATAAAAGAAGAGAAGAGAAGAAATGCAGAAGGAAGGAAAGCCATATGAAGATAGAAACAGAAATTGGAACAATGAAGCTGTAGCTAAGGAATTTTAAGGATTTCAATCAACTACCGGAAACTAGGAGAGAGACATGGGATAGATGCTCCTTCATATCTTATTACAGAATTCCCTGTGGCACAGTGGTATAGAATCTGCCTGCCAATGCAGGCGATGCAGGTTCAATCCCTGAGCTGGGAAGACTCCTGGAGAAGGAAGTGGCAACCTGCTCCAATAGTCTTGCCCGGGAAATCCCATGGACAGAGGAGCCTGGTGGGATACAGTCCATGGGGTCGACAAAGAGTCAGACAAGACTTAGTGACTAAACAACAGCAACAGAGCCTTTAGGAGGAACCTGCTGATGCCCTGATTTCAGACTTTTGGCTTCCAGAACTGTCAAATAACCATTTTCTGTTGTTGTAAGCTTCCAAGTAAGCCCCAAGAAACAAATCCAGAGTATAATCCTCTAGGGGTGGGAATTAAATTGTCTACCCAAAGCCCCTCCTCTGTGGTAGCCCTGCAGATTCTTGTGAAAAGAAGCAGCTTGTCCTGGGAGTAACTACTCCATCCACCCATTTAAATATTGACATGGTCCCACTGCTCCTCAGTCGAGCCACCATCCTGGGTGTTTCCACTGAGTACTGAGTAGGTCATAAGCTCCACTGTTGCCCTCAAATAGCTGACCTTGGCTCAGGGGAGAAACAGCCTGAGACCATGACCTTGGCTTGACCACTGAAGAAGAGCCTGGGGTCATGGAAGTGAAGGTACACAGCCCAAATATGTCTCGAAGGACACGTCTCCCTCCTCAGTTCAGTTCAGTTTAGTTGCTTAGTTGTGTCCAACTCTTTGTGACCCCATGGACTGCAGCATGCCAGGCCTCCCTGTCCATCACCAAATTCCAGAGCTTGCTCAAATTCATGTCCTTCAAGTTAGTGATGCCATCCAATCATCTCATTCTCTGTTGGCCCCTCCTCCTCCCACCTTCAATCTTTCCCAGCATCAGGGTCTTTTCCAATGAGTCAGCTCTTGGCATCAGGTGGCCAAAGTATTGGAGCTTCAGCTTCAGCATCAGTCCTTTCAATGAATCATCAGGACCAATTTCCTTTAGGATTGAATGGTTCGATTTCCTTGCAGTCCAAGGGACTCTCAAGAGTCTTTTCAAACTGTAGAGTTCAAAAGCATCAGTTCTTCAGTGCTCAGTTTTCTTTATGGTCCAAATCTCACATCCATAAATGACCACTAGAAGAACCATAGATTTGATTAGATGGACATTTGTAGCCAAAATAATGTCTCTGCTTTTTGATATGCTGTCTAGGTTGGTCATAGCTTTTCTTCCAAGGAAAAAACGTCTTTTACCTTCATGGCTGCAGTCACCATCTGCAGTGATTTTGGAGCCCCCAAAAAAGAAAAGTCTATCACTGGTTCTCCATCATTTGCCCACCTATTTGCCATGGAATGATGGGACTAGATGCCATGATCTTAGTTTTTTGAATGTTGATTTTTAAGCCAGCTTTTTCATTCTCTTCTTTCACTTTCATCAAGACGCTCTTTGGTTCCTCTTTGCTTTCTGTCATAAGGGTGGTGTCATCTGCATATCTAAGGTTATTAATATTTCTCCCAGCAATCTTGATTCTAGCTTGTGCTTCATCCAGCCCAGCATTTCTCATGATGTACTCTGCATATAAGTTGCATAAGCAGGGTGACAATATACAGCCTTGACTCACTCCTTTCCCGATTGGAACCAGTCTCTTGTTCCATGTCTAGTTCTCACTGTGGCTTCTTGACCTGCATACAGATTTCTCAGGAGGCAGGTCACATGTTCTAGTATTTCCATCTCTTGAAGAATTTTCCACAATTTTGTTGTGATCCACACAAAGGTTTTGGGGTAGTCAATTAAGCAGAAGTAGATGTTTTTCTGGAACTCTCTTGCTTTTTCTATGATCCAACTGATATTGGCAATTTGATCTCTGGTTCCTCTCCCTTTTCTAAATTCATCTTGAACATCTGGAAGTTCTCAGTTCACATACTGTTGAAGCCTGGCTTGGAGAATTTTGAGCATTACTTTGCTAGTGTGTGAGATGAATGCAATTGTGCGGTAGCTTGAGCATTCTTTGGCATTGCCCATCTTTGGGATTGGAATGAAAACTGACCCTTTCCAGTCCTGTGGCCACTGCTGAATTTTCCAGATTTTCTGGCATATTGAGTGCAGCACTTTCACAGCATCATCGTTTAGGATTTGAAATAGCTCAGCTGGAATTCCATCACCTCCACTAGCTTTGTTCATAGTGATGCTTCCCAAGGCCCACTTGACTTCACATTCCAGGATGTCTGGCTCTAGGTGAGTGATCATGCCATCATCGTTATCTGGGTCATGAAGATCTTTTTTGTATAGTGCTTCTGTGTATTCTTGCCACCTCCTCTTAATATCTTCTGGTTCTGTTAGGTCCATATCATTTCTGTCCTTTTTTTTTTTTTGAAGAGATCTCTAGTTTTTCCCATTCTATTTTGTTGTATTCACCACTCAGAACTGCCCCACTGCCCAGCAGTTTGTACAACATGGACATCCTTGCTACATGGGGGCACAGAGCCACAGACAGCCCAGCTCTCAGCTCCGCCGCACTGACACCTGAACAATTGCACTATTATTCTCTGGGACGTGCTGTGCGTGGCCTTGTGAGGGCTGGAGCCAGATTAACTTAGCTCCCTGTCACAAATTAGAACTGACATGTCATTCATGTGAGAGTCGTACGTGGTAAAACAATGTTTCACTTGGTGTAGAACAAGTGTGATCTACAATATTGCGCTTTCTTCATAGGCGCCTCCTCAGTCTTCACTGTGGCTCTAAAGGGTGTTGCTGGGTTCTAGAGGGGAGGGCAAGGAGAAGCCCCAAATGATATCACCTAACAGTTGCTTTTAAAACACAAAGTACTTGATTCCCAAAATTGTGGAAAGGAACCACAGAAATCAGGTCCAACCTAGTTTCCAGTTTTTCCTTGGGAGACTGGAGTTGTCAGTGGGCTTCCTGGGGCCAAGGAGCAGCCGGGGTCTGCATCTCAGCCTGTAGTGTGGCCACACCCCCAGCCTTCCTCCCCGCTTCCAGTAAAATCTCTCAGGTGCCCTCTCCTCTTGGCCCACTTCAGGGCACCTTCAGGTCTCAGCAGAACTTTTTCTGCAGCATCCTCCCCAAAACAAACACGCTACCACCTCTACACACTCCCTACATGGCCCAGCATCCCTTCCCCACAGCACTCCTGATGCCACTGAAATGGCCAGCTCACCTGCCTGTCACCCCACCTCCACTGGGGTGTCCGCCTCACTGTCTGCTTAGCCAATGGACACACCTTTCCCCCGAGACAGTGAATGAATGGATCTGTGGAGAGCACCCTGCCTGGGTTTTACGGATCTTCTTCCAGATGACTCTGAGCCTCTGAAAAGTGCTCCATGAGAAGATGGGGAGGAGATCGGTCCAGAAGACTTCTCTCTTCCACAGCATCTTCCTGACCAACAGCACAGACACTGGACAAGTTCAAAACTCCACACGGTGCTAAACCATCAGGGGTCGATGGCTGACCACTTCAAGAGTGTCCTCTGCAGTTCAAGGAGGATGCCCTTCCATCCTGGTTCTGGGTTTGAGTCAACCTCTGAGAAGGGGAGGCCATGGCCTCCAGGGACAGTGACAGGTAAATACTGAAGCACCCTGGAGGTCAAGGCTACTCCAAGTTGACTTAGAGTACCTTATAATATTTTGGTGCAGCAAATCGACGAAGTTGGGAAGAGCCTTCCTGAGATTCTTGAGATTTATAAGGACCCCTGGGTGGGCCTTCCCAAGTTCCTGCTTTAACACTACTGCTGAGATACTCAGAGGACCATCCTGCTACCTTCATGACTCCAAATGGCTGTATAAGCTTCTAGTTCCCTACATTAAAACACCTAATACAGCTTTTTTTTTTTTTTAAAGACATAAGCAAGCTAATTCTAAATTTATATACAAAGGCAAAGGTCCTAGACTAGCTATCATATCTTGAAAAAGATTAAAGCAGGAGGAATCATTCTACTCAACATTAAACCTTACTAGATACCTAGAATAACCAGGACAGTGTGGTATTGTCTGAAGGATAGACACAAAAATCAATGAAACACAATAGAGGTACAGAAACAGAGGGACACAAAATATCTGAGTGATCTTTGACAAAAATGTAAAACAATTCAAAGGTGGAAGGATACAGCCTTTCAGCAGATGGTGATGAATGGACATCCATAGCATAAAGAAATAAACCTTAATCTAAACCTCACAAAAGGTAACTCAGAGTGGATCATGGACTTAATTGTAAAATGTGAAACTATGATACGTTTAGATGGAAACAGAGAAAATCTTCAGGACCTGGGGTTAAGCAAAGAGGTCTTAGATTTGACACCTCAAAATGTGATCCATAAAAAGAAAAATTGGTAAAGTATACCTCATCCAAATTACAAGCTTTCATTCTGTGGATGAAATGACAAGCTGTAGATGGCAGAAAATATTTGCAAGTCTCATATGCCACAAAGAACTCAAAATATCTAGGATATATAAAGAACTCTCAAAATTCAACAGTGAAAAAAAAAAACAAAACAAAAAGAATCCAGTTAGAAAATGGGCAAAAAAACATGAACAGACATTTCACCAAGAAAGATAGCCAGATGGCAACTAAGCACATGAAAAGATGCTCAACGTCGTTAGCCATTATGGAAGTCAAATTAAAACCACAATGAGATATTACTGCACATCCATTAGAACAGAAGAATGAAAATTTATGACGACCCCAAAGGCTGGAGAATATTAGGAGAAACAGGTTTACTCATACACTGTGATGGGAGTGTAAAGCAGTACACAACCCCAGGAAACAGCTTGACAGATTCTTTTAAAACGAAACTTGTAATTACCATGTGACCCAGAAATTATACTTTGGGGTATTTACATTACAGAAATGAAAACTTGTATTTGTGCAAAAACCTGTATGTACATGCTTAAGAAAGCTTTATTCCTAACAGTCCAGAACAACTCAGATGTCCCTCGATGGATGAATAGCTGAATAAACTATGATGCATCATCCATACCACGGAATATTATTAGAAATAAAATGAAACAAACTCTTCATACCTGCATTGGTTTGTATGAATCTTTAGGGAATGATGCTGAGTGGAAAAAATTTAAAAAGCGCACTGTAAGAGGTTTCCAAACTGCATCATTCCATGTATATAACATTCCTGAAACAAAAGAATTATAGAAATGGAAAACAGATGAGTAAATCCAGGTGTTAGGGAGGGTGGGGTGTGGAGGGGCAGGAGGGGGGTTGGTGTGGCAAAAAAAGCCACACAGGGGTCCTTGCAAATTCCTCTGTATCTTGTCTGTGGTGATGGACACACACATGTTATAAAGTTGCACAGAACTACATACATACACGTTATTGTTGTTGTTTAGTCGCTAAGACATGTCTGACTCTGCAACCCTATGGACTGTAGCCCACCAAGCTCCTCTGTCCATGGGATTTCCTAAGCAAGAATACTGGAGTGGGTTGCCATTTCCTCCTCCAGGGGATCTTCCCGACCCAGTGATTGAATCCATATCTCCTGCAATAGCAAGTGGATTCTTTACCATGGAGCCACCTGGAAACCCAAAATACACACACACACTGACACACAAATGAGCACAAGTGAAACCGGAAACCTAAGATGTATTGCATGCATCCAGATAGTACACGATAGTTTTGCAAGATGTTATCATCACAAGAAACTGGGTGATATGTACGTGGTATAGCTCTGTATTGTGTCTCTTACATATGAATCTGCAATTATGTCAAAGTGAAAAGTGTAGGTATTAAAAAAATCTTCATGCCAGGAATTTATGAATGACTGTCATTTTTAGGGACTACCCAGCTGGCTCAGCAGCAAAGAATCCTCCTGCCAATGCTGGAGACACAGGAGACTCATGTTAGAACTTTGGGTCAGGAAAATCCCCTAGAATAGGAAATGGCAACCCATTCCAGTATTCTTGACCTGAAAATTCCATGGACAGAGGAGCCTGTGGTGAGCTTCAGTCCATGGGGATCACAGAGTCGGACACGACCGAGCCTGCATGCACACGCAAGTCATTTTTCTGACCAAATTCTAACTGCTACAAAGAGTTCCCCATGCTAACTCCCCAAAGGGAGCCTTTAAGAGACAAATTTGGGTTCATCTCTGGCAATTCTTTGGCCACCTCATGCGAAGAGTTGACTCATTGGAAAAGACTCTGATGATGGGAGGGATTGGGGGCAAGAGGAGAAGGGGACGACAGAGGATGAGATGGCTGGATGGCATCACTGACTCAATGGACGTGAGTCTGAGTGAACTCCGGGAGTTGGTGATGGACAGGGAGGCCTGGCGTGCTGCAATTCATGAGGTCGCAAAGAGTCGGACACGACTGAGCGACTGATCTGATCTGATCTGGCAATTCAGTGGTTAAGACTTCTCCTTCCAATGCAGGGGGTGCAGGTTTGATCCCTGATCAGGGAACTGGGATTTCACATGCTTCTTGGCCAAAAAACAAAACATAAAATAGAAAGAATATTGTAACAAATTCAATAAAGACTTTTAACAAAAAGTTTTAAATTTTTATTTTTTAAAAAAGAGACAAAGTTGAAACATATGGGTGGCTCTTCACTTAAATGAAACACAGGCCATTAGGGAGGCACTGAATTCTTTGTTCATCCTTTGGAGTCCTCTGCTTCCATCCCATTAGTGGAAATGAATTAAAGATGGCAATTGGTTTCTCCTCTTGGGCTGATGCGCTGTTTATTGCTTCTGGATATTAAACACACACACAGACACACACACGGAAAGGGGAGAATGAAAGACTAAAAGAAACCTGTCTCTATGGAAAGCAGCAAAGAGTATTAGTTAATATCTACTTGATGCAAAACTCCAACATTTGTTGCTCATTCCTCTGCAAAACCTACTACAATGTACAATAGATGTGAGCGAAGGACAGATGAAAAAAGGACTTTGAACTGTGTGCAGAAACTTAAATTGGATTTCTTTATGATTTCAGATGTGTCAGGTCGTTCATAATTCATCAGCTAATGGGGGAACACAGTGGCATGACCATTTTCTCCACCAGGCAAGAAAGGCAAGTTTCAGGTCTGCTGAGTGAAGACGGAGCAGTGCAGAGAGGAAGGGGTGTGTGTGGGTGCGGGGGCACAAGTGTATTTACACACTCAAGCGTATGAGGACCGACCTGGCAAATCAACACACACCTCCGAGCCCCACGCCTTCTCCAAGCCAGCGTGGACCAAAATAAATCAGATCTGGTGAGAGTGTGTCCTCCATATTCATCTTAGTAAAAATCCAAGTCAAGATACGACTCTTGGCTTTCCTGGCGCAGCCGTCTATTGTCCTGGGGGCTTCATGGCTCTGAGCTGGGGATTGAGAAGGCTCAGTCTGCAGGTGGGACAGCTGAGCAGAGACAGAGGGAACTGGCTTTACCTGGACAATTGGGAAGACTTGTCAGTGGTGAGCCCTCAGACAGCTTTCAAAACACCCTGTCCTCATTTCCAACACACCACCCAGTGATCTGCATTTGCTTTTCTTCTAGCTATATGAAGGCATAACTGACAAAACTGTAATATGTTTAAGTGTACACCATGATGATTTGCTAAACGGATACACTGTGAAAGGATTTCCACTCCCCACCCCCCTTCCGGGTAATTAACACATCCCTTCCCTCACATTGTTACCTTTTTAAAACCTCTTTGGTTAGAACATGTAAGTTCCACTCTTAGCCTAGTTTAGTTATACTGTACAAATATAGTCACCATGTTTTATATCTGATCCTCAGACTTTATTCATCTGATAATGGATAGTTTATGTCATTTTACCAACATTTCCCTATATTCCCTCCAACTCCCTGCCCTGGAAACCACCATTCTACTCTGTTTCTATGAATTGTGCTTTTTTTCTCTCTCTCGCTCTTCAAAATCATTCCAGATCTAAATGGCACTCAGCAGTATTTGTCCTTCTTTGTCTTGCTTATTTCACTTTAGCATAATTCCCTCCAAGTCCATCCATATTGCTGCAAATGAAGAATTTCCTTCTTTTTTGAGGCTGAATCATATTCCATTATATCGCCCTGTGTTTTGATTGTTAGTTAGGTGTCTCTGTCCCCCACGTAGCCCATAACTCCTCAAAAGCACAACTAGTGTCTGATAAATCACTCCTAGAGCTGAGTCCAAGGCTGGTTCAGAGTCAATGCCAAGTGAAGGTGTGTAGAATGATGCTTCTATATTGCTAGTCTGCTGAGCTGTATTTTTATGTTAATAACACCTTATTATTTGGTTGCAAAAATAAGGCTGGCTGTACCTCCAGAAACATTCTTTTTTTCCTATTATATCTGTGCTCAAGGTTGCTGCCCGTGGTGATTGTGTTGCCTAGGCTCCCGTGACCCCTGGATTCTGACTGGGTGCACCGTCAGAAAATCAGATCAGTGGAAGGAAAAAGAAGCACGGTTATTCCCTTCCTCCCTGCCAGCCTTGATTTCGCTTTCAAGGTACAGACCAAAGGCTGCTACCAGTTCTGCTATATCTTATTGGTTCCTTGGTAGTTATTAGGGCTGTTTGCCAAACCCTGGAGTTCTTTCTATCGGTATGAATCAGGACTGTGCTTTCTGGCTTCCTCATAGAGCAGGCTATGTGACTTTTCCTGACATGTGGATGAACAGTGAAGAATCAGCAGAGCTTTCTTTCTTTTGTCCCAGTGACTGACAGCATTTCAGAGAGACAGTTCCTCCAGACCCCAGAGGGAAGGCAAAGGAACACAGGCCAGAGCCCAGGAAACTTTCTAGACAAGCAGCATGAGGGAGAGATAAGCTGGGATTTCTGGGGTTGTTTGCTACTGCAGGGTCATTTCACTTCTCAGGACAGATACAGCGACCTTAACTCTGAACCTCTGCAAAGAGCATTTTTTGTTGAATGCTCTGCCCTTCTCTCGGATCTTGACATCTATTTCCTGCAGAGACTCTAAATGTTAACGGCCCATTTTGCAAATTTTGAAAAGCACAGAAAAGTATACATAAGCAAATGAAATAGTCAAAATCCACACTACTCAGAGATAATCACTGTAAATGTTTTGGCATGTTTCCTTCCAGTCTTTTTTTTTTTTTCTTTGTGTGTTGGGGTAGGGGAGATATGTATAATTCTATAGGTATTTGTTTCTATGTTTTTGTACCTAACTGAAATCAAACGACAATGAATTCCCTCCCTGTTACTGTGTAACTTCTTTCAATAAGGTGAAATTTTAGAAAAAATAGTGATAATACATTTAGCCAACACAGCTTTGACCTTGTTTAATTGAATTGACTGGTGCCCCAGAGACAAATAGCCAAGCAGGGCCAAAGCACACAGTGATCTGATGGCCATTTCACCGGAGCCTGTTTTTTTGCCAAGCTCTTACAGTGGGGAAAAGAATGGAGGATGCTTTGCCAAAGGAAAATAAAACATCCGACCCCAGGGGAGCCAGGCACAATGGCTGCATGGGTAGAAAACAAGCCACAGGATGTCAACAAACAGAAAATGAATGGGGCTTGTCATGAAGCTGGAATTTGGGAAAGGTCTGGTTTCCAGGCATTTTATGGTACTAGCAAAGAAGCAAGGATAATTCATGTGCATTGTCAGATGAGCTTCTCTCAACACAGCCAGTTTAAAGTGGCAAATGGGAGTGTGTAGTGCAGGCCAGTGTCTGCATGAAGCCTAGTGTGGCAGGCCTAGCTGGCCCAGAGCAGGAAATGGACTGGAGTGAATCAGACTCTGAACCTGAGTCCTTCACAGCCTCTTCCTGGGTGGAATTTATTAAAGGTTCAAAGAGTTAAAGAGCTTCCCTGGTGACTCAGTAGTAAAGAATCCGAATCTGCCTGCTAATCCAGGAGACACGGGTTCCATCCCTGAGTTGAGACGATGCCCTGGAGAAGGAAATAGCAATCCACTCCAGTATTCTTGCCTGGGAAATCCCGTGGACAGGGGAGCCTGGAGGGCTACAGTCCATGGAGTCACAAAAGAGTTGGACACGACTTAGCGCTTAAGCAACAACAAAAGAGTTAACCAGGTTGCAAAATCATTAGGGAGGTTGGATGAAATTCAAACTCCATTCTCTCTAATCCCAAAGCCCTTGGTGTATTCACCATAGTACTTCAGGGGCCAAAGGGAGATGTAGAGAGAAAAAAAGATTCTGCCTCTAAGAGCTAAAACTGTAGTTTGTATGGCAGAGCCTGGCTATTGCTCACCGAGCCTTTGTCCTCTTAGGGCAACAAAACTACATTTTCCAGTTTCCCTTGCAATTGCACTGTGGTCACATGACTAGTTTTGGTTAATGAATGTGGACTACAGAGATGTATGCACCTTTACAACTAGGCTGTAGAATCCCCCTCCAGAGCCATAAGTTACTCTCTCTCCCTTCTATACGGTAGAACCGTGTGATGGAGAGCATTCAGATCCCTGAGAAAGGACAGTCCAGGATAGTCCTTATCTACATAGGACTATGAAATGAATGGGATATTAACATGTGTGTGTGTGTGTGTGTGTTAAGTACTTTTGTTAAGTCACAATTTGGGGCTTTCTTGTTATAGCATCTAGTATGCATTACCCTGACTAATACAATGCCATTCTCAGACAAAAAGTATCATTGACTGTGACAAAATATATTAAAGTGGCTGAGAGGCAGGAGAAGAAAACATTAGAAACTATGTCATAATGAAAAAAAGAATCTCTGATTAAGAGAAAGCCATTCTGGGCAAGGCATGAAAGGCAAATCAGAACTCAGAAGATCCTTGCAAACACATAACCAAAAAAAGGATTAGTATACAGAATGCCAAAAACAAACCAACACAAAGCTATAAATTAATATGCAAAACAGAATGCACCAATTTTTTTAAAATGTGCCACTGTCATGAAGAGGCAGGCAACTCACAAAAGGGTACCTATGAATGCTGTGTGCAAAAGTTGCTCAGTCATGTCTGACTCTTTGCACTCCATGGACTATACAGTCCATGGAATTCTCCAGGCCAGAATACTGGGGTGGGTAGCCTTTCCCTTCTCCAAGGGATCTTCCCAACCCGGGGACTGAACCCAGGTCTCCTGCATTACAGTCAGATTCTTTACCATCTGAGCCACAAGGGAAGCCCTACGAATGTTGAGGGGTGTCCAAATTCTCAACTACTTTAGTAATCAGGGATCTTAAGTTGACTTTTCTATAAGAGATCATTTTGTACCCACCAGACAGCAAAATTTAAAATTATGATGAAGTCAATCTGTGACCAAGAGCTGTTCACCAAAACTCATTTTGTCTCCTTCTTGGGAATGGAGTATAATGACATCTGTCAGTGACTGGTTTAGGCAGGGTGGCCACTTGCCTGATTCCAACCGGGGACGTGTGAGTGCAGCCGTGGGGTCATCTGCAACCTAATCCTCTCCATGCAGAGCAGGAAGGCAACTCCAGGGTGACTCTGAAAGGCAGGTATTAAACATGGCAGAGCTGCCAATCAACCTACGTCCCTGAATGACAAGGGGAGCCAAGCTACCCCCTCCCAGGGACACCTTCCTTGGATTGCTATTGAAAGGCTACAGAAACAGAACAGCTGGGTGTGAATCATTACCCAATCAGGGTCTATGCATCACCACAGCTTAACCTACTCTCATGAATACAAAAATAGGAGTGACGATTTGGAGAACTAGGACTCTCATACAGTAAACTTTAAGATGTGATACCATTTGCATATCAGGGATGTCAAAGAATCTTTAAGCAGCACTATTTTGTAAAAGCAAAAGCTGAAAACTTTCATTAACAAAGAAAATGGACAAATATATTGTGATAAAATCACATTATACACATATATATACACATATACACACATGTATACATATGTGTGTATATGTACATACACACAAATACATACATATCTTCTGCTTATATAGTTCATGTATTCTTCTGGAAGTTACCTTTTTCTGAATATTGTATTTGGAGAGTCATCCATGTGAGAAGGGTAGCTTCTTGTCATTCATTTTTATTGCTGTGTAGTATTTATCCTAAAGGAAATCAGTCCTGAATGTTCATTGGAAGGACTGATGTTGAAGCTGAAACTCCAATCCTTTGGCCACCTGATGCGAAGAACTGACTCATTTGAAAAGACCCTGATGCTGGGAAAGATTGAAGGCAGGAGAAGAAGGGGACGACAGAGAATGAGATAGTTATATGGCATCAACGACTCGATGGACATGAGTTTGAGTGAACTCCGGGAGTTGGTGATGGACAGGGAGGCCTGGTGTGCTGCAGTCCATGGGGTCACAAAGAGTCGAACACGACTGAGTGACCGAACTGAACTAAATATTCCTTTCTGTGTGTGTGTGTGTGTGCACGCGCGCATGTGCATGTGTGTGTAGACATTAACTACAAGGGTAAGAGGCAAAACTGCACAACTTTTGGAAGGATATACGCACTGTAATTCTCCAATGTGAGCTACATATGGCTCCAGGGACACTCACTGTGAGGACAAACGAGGGTTGATAAACAGATTCAGCACAAATTTTTACCACTAGGAAAGACAGGTTGAGATCAGGGAGGGGCAACTGAACCTGGGTCTGCTGCATTGCAAGCAGATTTTTTACCGTCTGAGCCTCTGGACTGATTGGCAGTTCTGCCATTTTTAATACCTGCCTTTCAAGGTCACCCTGGGAGTAGCCATCATGACCCACATGGAGAAGATGAGGCTGAGAAGTGCTGGGGGAGTATGACATGGAGAGTGGACTCATGGCGGGACAGCTGGACTCACATGAGCTGGGAAGACACTCTGGTGCAGTCATGACAGTCCTTGTTCATCTGGTCTCAAGTGTCTAAGAAGTTTCAGGGTCTGTATTTCATAGGATGGAGTTTGCCAGGAGGTCAGCGAAGTTGCCAAATGCAGGCAATTCCCAAGGTTGCAAACTCTTCACAAAAAGGGCTTGGGAATAAAAGAAGGACAAAAGTGATACAGACAATGCCCTCCTACGAAACAGGAGGACACAGTCTCTTACAGAATATCAGCTTATTAACTGATCTCCATCTTCCCATTTTACAGCAGAGGAAACTGAACCTTCGGGCATTTAGGAGGCTTGTCCAAGGCCACCCAACTAGAAGGAAGCAAAAATAGACAGCCGTCTGCCTGGTTCTTCTGCCACTCCAGCCGCAGAGAAACTTTCTAAATAACAGAATACTTTGGCTGAGCAAATCAGGCCAGCGCGACTGCCTGTACACTCCGGGAACATGCAGGAGGCATCTGGAATTCTATTTTGGACCGCCATCCTAGAATGCCCTTCTGTCATCCATTGCCACCTTCACCACGCTGGAGATGCTGACATTTATATTTTTAAACCCTTTTTTGTCAAAATTAATGCTAGCGTTCCCAGGTGCAGGAGCCTACCCCGTGAAGCACCTGCAGAAACTGGAATAAATTGTAAACAAAAATTCCCTAGGATTACATAAGACATTAAAATGGGAACAAAAACTTGAATTTCAACCAGTTCAATTTTGTCCCGAATAGCAAATGCTGAACAATGGAGAAACCCTTTCTCTATTCAACATCTTCCAAGAACAAAGGAAATTGTCCCCAAATAAAGCAATAACCTAATACCATATTAATAATAACCTTGCATTTGTATCGCCAGCTTCACTTCACAAAGCATTTTTACATCTGCCATCTTGTGGGGAGGTGCATGCAGGCACAATTGTAGTTATTAAACAAAACCAAGGGTTTATTATAAGGTTATATTTGAACAACCACCAATCTACCTTCCACATTAAAGCCAGAGTCAAACTTTCTCAAACACAGTTCTATTAAGATCACTTCTGGGTTATAAAACACCAGAATCCTCCTCACTGGCCCCAAGAATACGGTTCAAGAATCCTAATGTCCCTGGAAACAGTCGGCAATCTGTCCTCTGATACCTTCTCAGCCTCATTTCCTGAATGGAAATGTTGTCAAGGGTTAGAAACCCTGATACAGCCTGAGAACAGAGCCAAGTTCTCATTTTGCCTCTGTAGCTATGTGGTTCCACGTTCATGAGCAAATCACATAACCGTCTATAGTGAAGTGGGCTTTCCTGGTGGCTCAGCTGGTAAAGAATCCGCCTGCAATGCGGGAGACCTGGGCTCGATCCCTGGCTTGGGAAGATCCCATGGAGAAGGGAATGGCTACCCACTCCAGTATTCTGGCCTAGAGAATTCTATGGACTATACTATACTCCATGGGGTGGCAAAGAGTTGGACACGACTGAGCAACTTTGGACTTCCCTGGTGGCTCAGACGGTCAAGTGTCTGTTTATAATGCGGGAGGCCTGGTTCGATCCCTGGGTTGGGAAGATCCCCTGGAGAGGGAAATGGCAACCCGCTCCGGTACTCTTGCCTGGAAAATCCTATGGACAGAGGAGCCTGGTAGGCTACATACAGCCCATGGGGTTGCAAAGGTTCCACGTTCATGAAAAATCACATAACCTTTTATGCCTAGCTGAAATTAGCAGTAGCTAATCCAAAAATTCCATGGGCAGAGGAGCCTGGTGGGCTACAGTCTGTGGGGCCACAAAGAGTCAGACATGACTGAGTATATACTCCATAAGGCTGTTTGGGGCTTAAATGAGGTCAGTCCATAAAGCAGAACATCATTAGGAATATTTGCCCCTGACTCTCCTCTGGCTGGTGTTGCCCACTCAGTCTGAAACGCTCATACTCTCATCACTTCCTTATTTTGCAAATTCTGCTTTGTTGAAGTACACACTCAAATGTTTCCAGGAAAACTCAGGCTTCCCTTCTCCTGGGCCCCTATGGGGCTGTGTCACAGCACGACCACACTGAGGTCCTAAAAAGGTGCTCATCCCTCTTCTCACTAGAGGGTGACCTCCTGGAGTGTGGTTTCACGTGTGATTCATTCCCTAGGTACAAAAATGTGAGGTTTGATTCCAATCCCGTGGAAGTCAATGGTGAAGAATGGAACTGGTCTTTCTGACGACTGCCCGGGGCCATCCTCAGACACATCCGGTGAAGACTGGCCCGGCCTTCTCCTACACATTCACCCAGAAGTGGGTCTAATGAAAGGCCACATCTGAAGGAGATAGTTCAGCTTTTCATTGGTCAGGAAGGCCAGGAGAAAATCAGGGAACCAACTGAGGGAACCAACTCTTATCAACCCTTCATAGTGCTGGGCTGGCCTCTCCACCATAAAGCATCTCTTGAGATCAGCCTGACCATCCCACCAGTCTGATGGAAGAGAAAACCGAGGTTAAGAAAGAAGTGGTGGGCTCAAGGTCACAGAGCTAGGAAGTGGCAGGGCTATAACACACCTGAACCCATTCTCTCCAGAATTACCATGCTGCTACTCAAATGTCTTGGCAAGGAGCCATTTATTTTTTTCCTTTCTTTCTTTTTTCTTTTTGGATACACCGAGTGGCTTACAGGATTTCCGTTCCCCGAACAGGGATTGAACCCAGGCCATGCCAGGAAACACTCCAAGTCCTAACCACTAGACTGCCAGGGAATTCTGAGGGGCCATTTCTTACAAAGCCTGTATGCGCACACACACGTGTGTGTGTGTGTGCATACACATAGGTGTACCACCCCTGCCTACATACAGCAAGCCTCTGGGGTGGAATTTGACCCGGTGATGCTGAGGGACCACAGACACATGTGGACCTATTTACAGGAACTTGGAGTTCCTTAGGTGTGGATCACAGAACTAAACTGGGAGGATCCCTTTTTGAGGGCAATGGAAGTCTGAATTCGCAGGAGAGGCTGGCACATTCTGAGGTGTCTTCACAGACAAGGGATCTGCAGGTCAGCGGGAAGGCTCCTCCTGACCCCAGCAGCTTCCTCCAAGAGGATGCACTGTGCCCGGGGCATTTCTTTCAGAAAGCAGCATCCTTTCCAGGAGTTCTCTGAGGAAAAGGATCCCGATGACAAGTTTGCAAAGGGAGGAGAGAGACAGGTTGATTGACATGCCAGGAAAGGGAGGTTGGTGAAAATGTGGCTCCCCAAGGTCACTTAGCATGACTGTGAGACCCAAATGCCCGTTCCAACCTCAGGGCTTCTTCCGTTAGAGAAGGTGTCTCCCATGGGCCTCCAAGAGAGGAAGTGACAAGGGCATCATGAGAAGTTGGCTGTTAAGGATGGCTGGGAAGGGAGTGAGAGGGTAAGGTCAAGGAGCCTGCTGTCTCATGGAAAGGGGGTATAGCCACTTCTTTCTCAGAGCCTTGGACCCTCGTCCACAAACAGGAAAGCATCAGCCACACAGAGTGTCTAGAAGGTTCTCCTCAGGTTCTAACATGGTCCCACAGGAAGAGGGTTCAGCACAGTGTCAGACACAAGGCAGGAGCTCAGTGGACATCAGATGCGTTCCCCTCATGCCTTCTGGGGCTTCAAACTCTCTATTAAATGGTTGGCAAGCTCCCTAGGGGCAACAAGCATGCCAAGTAACCTTGCAGAACCCCACAGGGTCTTAGCATCAAAGTACTATCACAGCATGAGCTATGGTGTCAGCAGTCCCTTAACGCTCGTGGTGGCTCCAAATTGTCAAAGTGCTTTCACCAGCTCTGGAGTGGCATGAAGCTCTCCATAGTCTACTGATGGGAGAAGGATGCGATGGGATAAGATTTGCTTAGCATGCCCCTTGTTCAGTTCTTAGTCATGTCTGACTCTTTGCAACCCCATGGGCACCAGGCTTCCCTTGTCCTTCACCATCTCCTGGAGTGTGCTCAGATTCATGTCCATTGAGTTGATGATGCCATCTGTCCATCTCATCTTCTGTTGCCCCCTTCTCCTGCCTTCAAACTTTCCCCACCATCAGTGTCTTTTCCAGGGTTCCACTAGTGGTAACTGATAGAGTCTGAAATGAAAACCTAAGTTTTTAATCTTAAGTCAACTATTATTTTGGAATAATTTAAGCTATATAAAAAAATTGCAAAGGTAGTACAGAGAACTTTCTTACCCAGTTTCCCTTCTGTTAACTTACATGATGTGGTACATCCGTCAAAACTTCGAAACAACTATTGCCACACTTCTGTTAACTAAATTTAATACTCCCCCCCCCGCCCGCCCCCAGAGTTTGCCTGTTTCTTCACTAATATCTTTTTTCGGCTCCAGGATGCTATTCAGGTACCAACCACACTGTACTTGGTCCTCATGCCTGCTTTGTCCCCTCTGGACTATGACAGTTTCTGTCTCTTCTTATTAATATTTTCTCATGATTTAGTTTTGAGAGTACTGGACAGGTATTTTGTAGGATATTCCTTAACTTAGAGAAGCCAGACCTTTAGACTATTAGGCTGGTTGTTCTCATTTCACTAACTCACAGCTGCTCTATTTATTGGAAAATTCCATGAAGCAAAAAAACTCTACCAAAAAATAATTCTGGTATCCCTCATCAACTCCTAGCCATCAGGGGAACACAAGAGCGCCCTGTGATCACAGCCCTGCACTCCAGCACCAAGAGGACTAGCCCACTCTGGCCAGCAGCTCTGTCCATCGTTCTTCAATGATGTTCTATATCTATGCAGCCTAATATGGCACCATTAGTCACACGTGGCTATCAAGCTGTGGCTAGGGTAACTGAGAAGGAAATGGCAACCCACTCCAGTATTCCTGCCTGGAAAATCCCATGAACGGAGGAGCCTGGTAGGCTACAGTCCACAGGGTTGCAAAGAGTTGGACAAGACTGAGTGACTTCACTTTCACTTTCAGGGTAACTGAGGAACAGAATTTCTAATTGCATTTGATGTTAATTAATTTACATTTAAACAGTACCTTGGGTCTAGTGGCCGTTCTAGTGGCTACAGTGCAGAGCTAGACAAACCCAAAGCTAAGTTAGACCTTGAGAATAAAGAGGTCTTTTTTTAAAAAAATTAGAGTATAATTGCTTTACATTGTGTTAGTTTCTGCGGTACAATGAAGTGAATCAGCTATATGCACACATATGTCCCCTCCCTCTGGGGCCTGCCCCCCACCCCCCACCCCCATCCAGTTCCTCTAGGTCATCACAGAACACTGAGCTGACCTCCTGGTGCTATATAGCAAGTTCCCACTAGCGATCTCGTTTACACACAGCAGCATTTATATGTCAATCCTGATCTCCCAGTTCTTCCCACCCTCCCCTTTCCCTCCTATATCCACATGCCCATCCTCTTATGTCTGAGTCTCTATTCCTGCCCTGCAGATAGGTTCAACTTGGATGTGTTACCTCGTGCAGACTGCTATTACAAAGGAGAACCCATGATTGGGGAACATGCCACAAAGAATCATAAATCATAGAGTTGCTGGGCAAAGGGGAAATTTTAGAGTCCAGTGTTTTCCAAACTGGGTTCCTTGAAGACCCCGAGGTTCCACAGGGAAGCATCAGAGAACAGGTAGTGGAGAGCACTGTGGGTAAGAAGAGAAATGTTTGTGGTGATATATACCCATACTCGGAGAAGGCAATGGCACTCCAGTACTCTTGCCTGGAAAATCCTATGGACGAAGGAGCCTGGTGGGCTGCAGTCCACGGGGTCGCTAAGAGTCGGACACGACTGAGTGACTTCACTTTCACTTTTCACTTTCATGCATTGGAGAAGGAAATGGCAACCCACTCCAGTGTTCTTGCCTGGAGAATTCCAGGGACGGGGGAGCCTGGAGGGCTGCCATCTATGGGGTCGCACAGAGTCGGCCACGGCTGAAACAACTTAGCAGCAGCAGCATACCCATACTTCCCACCCTTGGGCCCACTCTTTCCAGCCCATTTCACTCACCACAGCTCTGCTTATATCTATGAGATAGGGTGAGTTACTAGGGAAACAAGCAAATAGGGAACACTAGCTGATGTGTTCATTTTTTAACACATTTATTTAGCCTATTGTGGACTTGACAGGCAAGACTAAAAGGCATCCTCTCTCTTCCACCCACTCTACCCCAGGAATGCAAGGTCAGAATTGGCTGTGGACTCCTCAAAGCTCATCTCAGAGGAGTGTAAAATACCTTTTGTATTCTAGGTCACTGAGACCAGTTAAGCACTCATTTAGAAAAATAATTCAACATGACGTTTTTGAACCCTCATACCATAATCACATTTTTATCCTTTGGCAGACATACTTTGTAGACTACCCAGCATTCATCTCTCTATTTCTTCCTTTCAAGCAGAACCCCATTTTTACTTGGGGATGGCAATGTTTTTTTGCCATCCAATAATGTTTCTTTATTCTTTACCAACCTCAGGTAAAGAATAAAGATTGGTCTAAGGCAGCCAGAAAGACACACTCTTCCCCCACAAGATACTCACTTTCCCAGACTCCCCTGCAGCAAGACATGGTCATATGACATAGTTTTGGCCAATGAAATTCAAGGAGAAACCTATTGGGCAGAGGACTCTGAGAAAGCTGATTTACTTTTCATTCACAGAAATAGATGCAAAGTCCCATTTATCACTCTCCCTACCCTAAATATGGACTTGATTCTCAGAGTTTCTATGGCTGTTTTGCAACTGTAAGAGAAAATACATGAAAACAGGAAGGAAAGGACTGTAGAGTGGACAGAAAGAAGGAGTCTGGGCACCAGTCATTGCATCACTAAGATTCTGAATAATCTTTGAAATTGCCTATGTCTAGTTTTCTTATCACATGATATATGTTTACAATTTATTTAGTCTTTAAATTAATTTTTTATTGGAGTATAGTTGCTTTGGGCTTCCCTGGTAGCTCAGCTGATAATCTGCCTGCAATGCAAGAGACCTCGGTTCAATTCCTGGGTCAGGAAGATCCTCTGGAGAAGGGATAAGCTACCCACTCCAGTATCCTTGGGCTTCCCTGGTGGCTCAGACAGTAAAGAATCCTCCTGCAATGCGGGGGACCTGGGTTTGATCCCTGGGTTGGGAAGATCACCCAGAGGATGGCATGACAACCCACTCCAATATTCTTGCCTGGAGAATCCACATGGACAGAGGAGCCTGGTGGGCTATAATCCATGGAGTCTCAGAGAATCGGACATGACTGAGCCACTAAGCACAGCACAGCACAGCACAGCACAGTGGCTTTACAATGTTGTGTTGATTTCTGCTAAGCTGCTAAGTCACTTCAGTCGTGTCTGACTCTGTGTGACCCCATAGACAGCAGCCCGCCAGGCTCCCCTGTCCCTGGGATTCTCCAGGCAAGAACACTGGAGTGGGTTACCATTTCCTTCTCCAATGCATGAAAGTGAAAAGTGAAAGTGAAGTTGCAAAGTCGTGTCTGACTCTTAGTGACCCCATGGACTGCCTACCAGGCTCCTCTGTCCATGGGATTTTCCAGGCAAGAGTACTGGAGTGGGGTGCCATTGCCTTCTCCAGTGTTGATTTCTACTGTACAGCAAAGTGAATCAGCTAACTTCTACATGTAACCTCTCTTTTTGGAATTTCCTTCCCATTTAGGTCACCACAGAGCACTGAGCTATACAGAGTTCCCTGAGCTGTACAGTAGGTTCTCATTAGTTATGTATTTTATTCACAGTATCAATGGTGTATATATATCAATCCCAATCTCCCAATTTGTCCCACTCCTTCTTCCCCTCCTTGGTGTCCATACATTTGTTCTTTACATCTCTGTCTCTAATTTTGTTTTGCAAATAAGATCATCTGCACCGTTTTTCTAGATTCCACATAAATGCACTAATATACCATATATACTTTCCTCTTTCTGACTTATTTCACTCTCTATGACAGTCTCTAGGTCAACCCACATCTAAATATATATTTTAAAACATCATTAGGCAGGTTTGTTTTACTAACAGTAAAGCATGTATATTCTGTTTTCAGCTTATAAGGGGAATGCTTTTAGAAGACAGTGTTCTGATGCTGAGAACCAGTTTGCATGCAACCCACTGACTCCAGCCAATCCCCTCTCTTTTTGAATGAGGACGATGATACCGAAAAAAGTGACTCTCAAGGTCACTGATAAGTTAACAGAAGCAGGACACAAACACCCATCGCTTGATGCTCGATCCAGTGAGCTCAATCAGTTCAATCAATATTATAGCAAATAGCCTCTACCTTGGTTGGTACCTTACCTCCCAACCTCTAAATTGATTTCAGCCAAACAAAGAAGTAGAAATACAGGACCTCCAGTTCCATAAGGTCCACCATATAAAGTGTACATTGACCAGAAGGCACAGAGATTGACTATACACATTTTTACTCCTTCATAAGAAGGTGAACCTGAGACTTTTCCTCTTTTCTCTGCCCTAACAGAAAAAATACAGTCACTGTCATTACATGCACAGGAGATCATTTGCAAAATGATGGAGACAGATTTTAGAGTCCTTCAGAATATCTCTTCCTGTAGAAAATTAATTTGGCCTACTTTGTTGGCAAGAGATATTTGGAAGGGTGCCAAAAGACATATGGCAATCAATCAATGGGAAATAAAATAAACACAAATTACAGATTCTTGTCAGAAAGTGAATGTCCTGATGTCTTGCTTTTAAAAGACAAACTTGCTTCCTTAGCCAGTTGGGCAATTCTAGCTTCTGTAGGGCAATTTTACCAACATAAGACATAGCAAGGGGCATATCCCAGAGCCAACTGGTCAACCAGAAGAAGGGGCAGAGGAGCATGAGAATCCTGAATGCCAAAGTGCAACTTTTCTCTGGATGCTCAACTGTCATGTTGAATGGCCTTGAGAATTCGAAGACCTTGTCCATTCTTGAGGCAGGTCCAGACTCCCCTAGCTTCCCCAACCTAAGTCCCTGAAGCCCGTTGTCCACTGTGGACATTCAGCCCTTGCCCAGCCCTGAACTCATCCTCACAGTAAACATAAAAAGAGGCAAATCTAACCAGAAGTCCAGCCTTTAACATGATATAGTGGCCTTAGACCCAGAGGGACCTGGGTTCTGATCTTGGCTCTTGCCACTCATATGTGAGCTGGGTAACCCTGAGCAGATCTCTTACAGTACTGATCCTCAATGTCCTTATTTACTAAATAAGACAATAACCATGCTTCCTACATAGGTTTGTGATGAAGATTATCGAAAGTCGGAAAAATTTGGAAAATAACTATGATTCAGTAACTGAAATCTATTTCTATTCATTTTTTTCTGGTTCCCCTTCAGCTTTTGCCTGCCCTTTTTCTCTGAAAGCCTGATTCTTGGTCTTTATCTTACAGCCTTGCAGTAAAGATGAATAGACCCAGCTGGCCACGAGCACTCCCACGTGCCCAAGAATTCCATCTGGTTCCTTGATGCCTGACTGAGCCAAATCCAGGTCCCCTCTCTGGATCCCCAGACACTACAGCAAGGCAGATTTTGCAGCCTCTGTGGTCTAGAAATGTCTCCCATCTCTCTCTTCCTCAGCCAACTTTTGTTCCAGACCTGAAGTAAGAGACCCAGGGGCAATGCTCCAGCTGTGTAGTCTAATACAATCACCACTGGGCACGGATGTTATTGAACACTTGAAACGTGGCTATTCTGTATGCATATGTGCTAGAAGCATATATTTCAGCAAATTTTGAAGAGTTCAGTTCAGTCGCTCAGTCGTGTCTGACTCTTTGCAACCCCATGAATCGCAGCATGCCAGGCCTTCCTGTCCATCACCAACTCCCGGAGTTCACTCAGACTCACGTCCAAAATAGGTAAAATATCTCATTAAGGATTTCTTTTTTTGATGAAATGTTGATATATGTATTCAGATACAGTGGGTTAATCAAAATATACAATTAAAATTAAATTCACCTCTCTTTTCACTCTTTCCAAGATGAATCCTAGGAAATTTTAAATTATATATCTCACATTATATTTTTTTACTGAGCAGTGTAGTGCTGGAGGAAGCCACAGTGACCTCAAAATGTCTTTTTCTAAGGCTTGGTAGAAATTAATTTTCTGTAACAAATTAGCACTTACTTGGTATCTGAATATATATATATTCTTTCACAACTCTGGAGACTAGAAGTCAAAAATTCAGCAGAGCTATGCTCCCTGTGGGGGATTTTAGGGACAATTGGTTCCTGTTTCTCCCCATTTCTGGTGTCTGCCAGCAGTCCTGGGCTTGTGGAGGCTGCATCACCCTAATCTCTGCTTCATCTTCACAACACCTTCTCTTCTGCCATCCGTGTTCTCCTCTGTGTGTGTCTAAGGGCATTTGCTATTGGATTAGGGCTCAGTCAATAATCTAGCCTGACCTCCTCATCTTTAAATCCCTAACTTATTTAATTACATCTACAGAGATTATTTTCTCCAAATGAGGTCACACTCACATTAGAACATGAACACTGTTTTGTGACATCACTCTTCAATCCTACAGCCCTCTCCTCAGTGTTTGTGATAAACCTGGACTCTAATGGGCTGAGCCAGGTGACCTAAAGGGCTGGTACCCACCCTCTTGCTGACTGTGTCACTGATGCAGATAAGTGGAAATCTCTACTGATGGATCACCAAGCAAATGCTCAGGGTCAGGAGAACCAAGCTGGACCCTTAGCCTAAATTTTGGAGATACAGTCACACAACAATCATTTTCTATTTTCAACTACAGGCCAGGTACTGGGCTATCGGGTGAATCTAGCATCATTTCCAATGTGGCCTATAGATTCTGACCTTTGGCATCAGGCTTGATGATTTATGGTTTACATTTCTGGTCCTTCATTCACCACTTTAAAAATAAACAAGGTCAACACATCTAGGGAAATAGAAGGAATACAAGACACTTCGCTTCAAGTAAGTGTCAAAGCAAAACGAGACCTGATATAATTACACACGTGTGTCCCTGTTGTGTATGAGAGTAATAACAGAGGTGCTTACCGGCCCTTTGCTGAGTACTGAAGGTGAAAGTGTTAGATGCTCAGTCATGACCGACTTTTTGCCACCCCATGGACTGTAGCTTCCCAGGCTCCTCTGTCCATGGGATTCTCCAGGCAAAAATACTGGAGTGGGTTGCCAAGCTCTCCTCCAGGGTATCTTCCCAACCCAGGGATTGAACATGGGTCTCCCACATTGCAGGCAGATTCTTTACTGTCTGAACCACGAGGGAAGCAGAACCCACAGACATCAGTCTCTTTAATCGAAAGTCTCTTTCTCTTCTCATCAACTGCCTCTTACTGCCTCAGCCTGAACTTCTGCTCCTCAAGGAGACCTTTCTGACCGCTCCGTATAAAGCAACTGGTCCACCAACGCACACGTGGGCACACATTCAGGATCAACCTTCACCCCCCTGCACTGATCAGTCCATAATGATTTTACGTGCTTGTGTACTTATTTTTGTCTGCTCTGTCCCACTGGAACAGAAGCCAGGCTCTATTTTTGTAGTCTTAGTGCCTTACACACCACCTGGCCCTGAGAATGTGGCTAATGGATAGGTGGATGGATGGTTGGATGAATAGATGGATGGATGAGGGGATGGACAGGTAGATAGATGGTTGGATGGATGGGTGGATGAACCATGGCTAGGTGGGTGGATGAACAGATGGATGGATGAGGGGATGGACAGGTAGATGGATGGATGAATGGATGAGTGGATGGATGGATGAATGGATTGGTGGATGGATGGTTGGATGACTGGATGAATAACAGGTGAAAAGACAGATCATGACTATTTGATGGGTACATTATTTGACAAGACAGGAAGCCTGATGCTACCAGCAGGTCCAGGTGAAACTCACACTACCAAATCAAATCCACCCCTATACCAACACCCTTAGATGCTAGTGAATGGACCTCATAGAGGGCAGGATGGAATCTCTAGTTTAACAGGCCCAGAAATGCAAACTACTACAAGCAGGGAGAATACAGCTGAAGCCTGCCAAACTGCCAAATTGGAAAGAGACCCCACAGAAGAGCTATACTAGGAGGAGGGGAAAAGGAACTTGATTCACTCTATTCTCACCAACCTTGAAGTTGGCCTGATTGCTCCATCTGTGTGGTTAGAAAAAATTATTTAGTTGTGAGCATTATACTCGGAGTAGGCCGAGTGCATACAATTTATGAGGGGAGCACTTTAATGCATATTTAATAAAGCTGCAGACATTTATACACCAAATCAACAGTGTCAACCGTGTTTGCTTTAGGAGACTGGAAATGTCCCTGTGGCAATGCAGACACTTCTAGGCAAGAAGTTTACATTAGGAAACTCCTCAGCAGAGGGAAAAGGACTCATGTTTTCTTAGACTATAGTTACTGCAAAGGGTTTGACAGAGCTGGAGAGATCTGGAGAGACTGGAAAACTCGAGAAACCAAAGAGGTACAAGACAAAAGAACCAAACAAAGTGGGAGCGAATGGGATGAGAAGATAGGAGGCAGCGTGGAGGAAAAATTGTCATCATTATGATAATGATGTTAATTATAAATATTTGTGCAGTTGCCAAGCCTTGCTCTAAATGTTTTGCACGCCTTCTTCTTGTAATCCTTACAGCAGCGCTATGGAGTGGCTATTTTTACCATTCTCATGTTTTACCAAAGAGGAAGCCAAGCCTTTGACGGGTCAAGCAGCTTTCTCCCAAGGTCAAAAATCTGTAAAACATTACAACCAAGATCAAAATCCAGGTTGGCTGAGTAACAGAGCCCAGACTCTTGCCCACCCTCTATACTATGGTTCCAGAAAGAGCGTAGCTGAGCCCGAGTTTGATTTCCATTCCACACCCTGTGCAGTGACCATGGCAGGGGCGGCCAGGGATAGCTACTCTCCTGCCTTCCTGCAGAGACAGCACTGGGGAGCTGCTTCCTAGCCTGTCCGGTCCTTTTTCAGGAAGGGCGCTGTGACTGGCTCATGCCCATAAAGCAAGACTGATGGGTGGCGTGTCCAAGGCAAGTTGGCTGAGAAGCAGGTGTGCCTTTTCCATGCTGTCTCTCCTCTTCTTTGCCCACCTTGAAAGCCCTATATGGAAAACGTGGAGCTAACCCCAGGCATTCACACTCAACTATTATATGAACAAGCAATAAACTTGTGTGTGTGTGTGTGTGTGTGTGTGTGTGTAGCCACTGATGTGCTGAAGTTTATTTCTTTATAGCATCATTACTTGACTAATACTAAGGCACTTCTCTTCTTACTTAAACTGAGTCCTGTTTTCTTTCTCTGCATACTGGAATGCAGACTATGTATGTCCACAAGGTTGCTTCAGATTGGAGTATGTGTCCCACAGCATCACAGTTAGATGATACTCTGTGTCCCATCGGGTCATGGTCAAGTTATAAGACTTAATACACACAGAGCTCCTGGATCATTCAAACTTGGCAGCCGCTACTACATTTACTTTTTTGGTACCAAGTGCAGCCAACTTGGTTTCAGTTCACTTTGGGTTTGAAGCAACCTATCCAAGTCAGCTTTATTTATCTAATGAAACATATGAACACAGTTTTTATTACATTCAGGGTCTGCTATATCCAAAACAATGGCTGGGTTGGTTTTCTGTTCCCATTCTGTACCAAGATCCAATGAATTAGCAGATGGCACTCCACTCTCTTCTGGCCCTACACTTAAAATCGGGGGAAGGGGATAATTTTTTTTAAGCCTAGGAGGAGGCTTCTAAGACACCCATCGTAGCTGTAGTCTGGAATCAACATGGGCAAATTGTCTGTTCTCAAAGGTGTGGCCGTCAGCATTGACAAACATATGTCCATGATCCTCCCACACAAAGAGATCCAAAAGCTAATGATGAGAGAAAAGTCCTACAAACGATGCATACAGCATAACAGAGCTTATTGATGATGAAGTAGGAATACAGAGAGGGCATCCATTCGCCCATCCATCTATTGATTAGGCACTTGAGTAGCCACTATTTCATTCCATTCAGGTAAGCTTGATAACTTTTTTTTTTAACTTTTATTTTGAAATAAGTATACCCTGGTGGCTCAGAGAGTAAAGAATCCGCCTGTAATGCAGGAGACCTGGGTTCAGTCCCTGGGTCGGGAAGATCCCCTGGAGGAGGGCATGGCAATCCACTCCAGTGTTCCTGCCTGGAGAATCCCGTGGACAGAGGAGCCCGGCTGGCTACAGTCCGTGGGGTAGCAGAAAGTTGGACAGGACTGAATGACTAAGCACATGCATTGACAGGAAATGGCACCAAGGGTAAGCGGAGTCCTGTGTGCTTGCTCTCTTGCTCCCACCAGGGGTAAACTCTCACATAATTATCAGACATATCAAACCCAGTGGACTGATGTTGGTACAATCTGCACATCTGATTCAGGTCTTATGTCACCAGTTTTTAATATATTTCATTTGTGTGTGTGCGCACGCACCTTTGTGTTTCTGTATGATATCACATATATAGATCTGCATAGCCATCAGAGGAGTGCTTTTGGTTCTTATTGCATTATAAAATCTATGCATGCTCATCAGGGAAAATGCTAAAAAAAAAAAAAAAAGGCAGAAGTAAAGACAGCAGCAACAGTTATTCAAGGGACTTCCCTGGCTGTGCAGTAGCTGGGACTCAGCCTTCCAATGCAGGGGAAGGCTTACCTCCCAGGTCAGGGAGGTAAGATCCCACATGCCTCATGGCCAAAGAACTGAAACATACAAAAGAAGCAATACTGCACCAAATCCAATAAAGACTTTAAAAATGGTCCACAATAAAAAACAAAAAACAAACAAAAAAAAACTTAAAAAAAAAACAATGACTCTTGTTCACGTCCAAGTGAAAATCCACTTTTGTCCCCTGAGTCCATTTCTTTCCATAGCTCCTGGTTTGCACATTTCTGGGTTTTGCTTTTAGTTTTCAGCAAACTTTAGAGAACCTACTATGTGACAGTTTATTGTGCTTATAATATAAAATCATTTATTATAATATAACATTATAAAATAAAATCATGTAATGTGTTTCTATTTCACTTAAATCTCTGAACAGATTTGTGAGTCAGAAGCAAAAGATGTTATTCCTATTTTATACAAGAAAACATGAAAGCTCGTTAAGAACAAAAGCTCTGCCCACACCACCTAATCACCAGTGAAGACTCCTGGTTTGATTTTGTAACCCAAGTAGCCTTCCTCCAAAGCTGGTCTTCTTTCCCCTAGGTAACCAGTTTCCACAAACCATCTTTAGCTGAAGAAAAAGCTGCCCACACATTATTCCACCAGATCTTCCCCTTAAAGTACTGTGGGCTTCCAAGGCCGCTCAGTGGTAAAGAAGGGAATCCCAGGGATGGGGGAGCCTGGTGGGCTGCTGTCTATGGGGTCGCACAGAGTCGGACATGACTGAAGTGACTTAGCAGCAGCAGCAGCAGCCAGGGCAGGAGACACAGGATACAGGGGTTCCATTGTTCCAGGAAGATTCCCCTGGAGGAGGAAACAGCAACCCACTCCAGTCTTCTTACCTGGGAAATCCCATGGACAGAGGAGCCTGGTGGCTATAGCCCATGGGGGTCACAGAGTCGGACACAGCTTAGCAACTGAGCACTCACACAAAGTCCTGAAGTGTCAGCAAGGCAAGCATGAGCATATACTTGTTTCAGAGAGAAAGAAACAGGTTCTGCAAGCTTCTTGGATAATACTACATACCTTATAAGAAGGAGAAATGAAATTGACCCAGATTCCCAGCCTCTTCAAATTGTGGTATTGGAGAAGATGCTTGAGAGCACCTTGGACAGCAAGGAGATCAACCAGTCCATCCTAGAGGAAATCAACCCTGAACATTCATTGGAAGAACTGATGGTAAAGCTGAAGCTCCAATACTTTAGCCACCTGATGCAAAGAGCTGACTCATTGGAAAAGACCCTGATGCTGGGAAAGATTGAGGGCAGGAGGAGAAGGGGACGACAGAGGATGAGATGGTTGGATAGCACCACCAAGTCAATGGACATGAGTTTGAGCAAACTCCCGGAGATAGTGAAGGACAGGGGAGCCTGGTGTGTTGCAGTTGTGGGGTCACAAACAGTCAGACGTGACTGAGTGACTGAACAACAACAATCCAGGCTTCTCAGTCAAATGTTGAGTGCAGTACCAGGGAGAGTAGAGAGAGGGCAGTCGTAAGCCAACATTCCCCAATTTCCACCCCTGTGTCCTGGCAATTTGGTCAGAGCAGTTGTTCTCGCCAGTCCTGGATATGGCTCAGGATACTTCTTAACCCAAAGCACCAGACAAATATTCTTGGTCCACCAGTTTGGTATTCAAGCTGAAATCTACCCTGCACAGCACGACTATGACACTGTGCGTACTGTAATCTAGACACAGTCATGGTACTTGGTCTGGGTTCCACTTATATCTGCCTTTGTACTTCCCCATGTGAAAGGGAAATAGCCTTTATTAGCTGCTGTCTATGGGGTCGCACAGAGTCGGACATGACTGAAGTGACTTAGCAGCAGCAGCAGCAGCTTCTGGGGCTTCTCAGGCGACGCTAATTGTAAAGAGCCCGTCTGCTAACGCTGGAGAGACACAGAGATGCGGGTTGGGTCCCTGGGTTGGGAAGACCCCCTGGAGGAGGAAATGGCAACCCACTCCAGTATTCTTGCTTCGAGACTCTCACGGTCAGGGAAGGCTACAGTCCATAGGGTCGCAAAGAGTCAGACACGACTGAAGCGACTTGTTAATCATTCATCCATTATTTGTATGATTGAAAAAACCTATAAAGGCACATATAACATCCGTGCGGATTCTTAGCAATATCAAAGAGCAGAATTTCAGTGAGTGTCGCATTAAATCTGAGCTGGCAAGAGCTTATAATAAAAGTACAGTAATGAACAAGCTTTATGATAAAATTAATGTAATTAATTAGTGTTTGTAAAGGACTTCAAGATCACAGGGTGAAAGGTGCCAGCTAGAGGAAAAGTCATCTTAGAAATTACCACTATTATCATCTTAAGACATGCATATATTATGCACTATATGAGCATTTCCAGGCATATATTCATGTCCCAGCTATAACTACATTAATTTATAGTAATTTGCAAATCAGGTCTCTGATCAGCCCTGGGAACCCTTTCTGGATCTCTAAGTAGATGAGGTTATGACTCAAGTGGTATTTTAAACTCTATCCTGTGATAACCTATTAGAGAGAGCAGCCCCCGACCCCCGTGCGTGCTCGAGTTAGAGATTCAAATTATAGCTGACATGCCTGAGCCCTAAGGTGCGTTCTGGCACTCTATGGCGTGTCTTTGGGGGTTTGGTTGGGTTTTATTAAAAGTAGGTCTACGAACATCTCTTTAGTTCTTAATTTTTCAGCTTTCCAGGATTCATACATTACTGCCGCTCTCTGATCCGGTTCTATTCCCCAAGGTCAGTGCCACCTCTTTGCTGTCACTGTGTCCCCCAGAATGCAAGGAACTAAGTCTGACACGCTGTGGATCTCAGGGAATTTTGGCTGATGGGGAATGTGCTGCTCAAAGTTTGCATGTCCAAAACAAGGCTTTTAGTTTCTACCCATGCCAATGACTAGCTCATTTGAAAACAGAATATTATATTTATTAATAGACCACACAATTTCTAGTGGGCTTTGGGGGACATTAAATTTTTTAAGCTAATTGTTTGATAATAAAAGACCTACCAGTAGGGAATTTGGAAAATCAAGAGAAAAGCAGAATAAAGAATCCCTTGGAGCATTTCCAGTTGTTGCTTTCCCCAGGCGTCTTTACGCTATCGGCCACCACGGCTGTCATCATCTGAATTACGGACGTTCTTGATCAAAGGTCCTGGCAAGGGCATGTTTCATCAGGTCCATCATTGCGGGGAGGAGATAATGAGTGGAATCAGTTGGTTCTTACACACAGATGAGCAGAGGAGAGCAGTTCAGGAGGGTACCACAGACAGAGCTGCTTCTTCTGTCATATAATGGGCAAGGCGATGAGTTTGATGAGTTTGATGAGCATTTGACCAAACAACAGACATTGAGGGTTTGAGACAGTCACTTGGTACCAGTGTGGTCCTGGGCAAGTCATTTTCTCCTCCCATCAGGGTGCTTCCCTGGTGGCTCAGGGGTAAAGAATCTGCCTGCCAATGCAGGAGGCGTGAGTTTGATTCCTCATCCTGGAAGATCCCACATGCCATGGAGCAGCTAAGCCCATGTGCCATAACTGTTGAGTCTGTGCTCCAGAGCCTGGGAGCCACAGCTACTGAGCCCAGGTCCTGCACCTCCTGAAGCCCGCACACCCCAGAGCCTGTGCTCTACAACAAGAGAAGCTGCCACGATGAGATGCCTGAGCACCGCAACTGGAGAGTAGCCCCCACTCATGGCAACCAGAGAAAAGCCCTCACAGCAAGGAAGATCCAGCCCAGCCAAAAATAAACTTAAAAAACATATTTTTTTCAAAAAGTGTTTCCCTACTTGTCCAAAGGAAGGTGAGGGCGTGAGTAGAGATTGTACCACACTGATGCACACACACACACGTGTACACTCACTGACGCACCCCTCCAGGATGTACCGATCCATCACAGAGCCCTTTCTCACTGAGCCCAAACATAGCCTCAGAACCCCCGGCACAGCCCTCGGGTTGCCTCTTAACCCGATTTGCCAGTCGAGAAGGAAACTAAGTTCCCTTCAGCTCCAAAGATGTAAATTGCGCTATAATTTTGCAAAATACGATTTCCAACAGCCTTGCAAGAAAGCATCAGCGTCTCCGTAAATGCATTTTGTTTTTCCGTGAAAGCTTTTCTGGCTGCCACATTTTATGAAACTTTATAGAAATTATAATAACCTTTAAAAACCAAGCAAAGTAAAAACATCATTATTAGAATGTTCAATTAGAAACGCAAACACACTCTGATCAACAGTCTGCAAATGTAATTGTTTAATAACAACACATAAATTAAACAGGAAAGTAGACAACAGAATGCCCAGGGAACAAATTGTGCTCTTTAGCTGACGGTGAGGTGAGCATGCGCTCACATGTGCGCTTGCTATACTGCGTCTTTCTCACACGTGGGCGGACCAGGCTCGCACTGGACAAAACTGACTGTTTCCTCAGCTGTCGATGGTAGCACGTGATTTCGGAAAGCCCCAGGAGATCTCAAAAAGGTAGCTCTAGTACATACACTAATTTGCTTTACAAAACCTCTCGTTTCCATAGTGTCTCAGTGCTTTGTAAAGAATGCAAACACCATCTCTTACCATTTTTTTCTGTAGTATAGTTGATTTATAATGTTGTATTAGTCTCAGGGGTAGAGCAAATAGGTTCAGTTACACATGCTATGTCCATGCTGTCTTTTTAGTCACGTCTGATTCTTTGTGACCCCATGGACTGTAGCCCACGGGCTCCTCTGTCCCAGGGATTATCCAGGCAAGAATACTGGAGTAGGTTGCCATGCCCTCCTCCAGGGCATCTTCCCAACCCAGGGACTGAACACAGGGATTAAACCCACGTCTCTTATGTCTCCTGCATTGGCAAACAGTTGCTTTACCACTAGCACCATCTGGGAAGCCCAGCTATACATAAATACATATATATATATATATAGGATATTGAATATAGTTCCCTCTTTTCTACAGCAGGTCTTTGTTGCTATCTATTTTATGTAAAGTAGTATGTTCTGTTAATTCCAAACTCTAGTTTATCCATCTCCCAAACACCATCTCGTTTTATCTTTGCCAAAATCTCACGAGCCCGTGTATTTATTATCCCCAGTTACAGATGGGGAGACTGAGTCTGAGGGAAGTTAAGTCCCCGGCTCCAGACACAAAGGTGTGTGTAGACCTAGGAAGGAGTTCAGAGCTCTTTGACTCCCTGAATTCCTAAAAGAGAGATGCATAGGACCACGAATTTCTCTGAGCCGTCCTGAAGTTTTCCTTCACCCTCCTTGACTTACACAGGAGTAAACAGAAGCCTGGCAAGTACAGAAACTCACCCAAAGGCATAAGAGACAAGGCCAGATTTAAAAACATGGGTCATTAGCGTTCCCATCACCAAGAAGAGATTGCCATGACTACCTGGAAAAAAGCGGGGGATGGGGAGAGGGGTGCTGATGCAGTGAATGGAGGGGTGGCAGGTAGGGGAGCGGGACTGGGCGGGAAGTGCCTGAGAAGTGTGCATAAAAGCAGTTTATTGGAACGTAGCCACGCTCTTTTATTTGCAGGTTCTCTGTGGCTGTTTTCATGCTACAGCCGCAGAGCTAAGTAATTGCAACCGAGACTGCGAGACCCTCAAGGGCTAAAATATTTACTACCTGGCTCTCCACTAAAAGAGCCTGCTGACCCCTGTGTGGTGGTGAGGCTGCAGGCCGGGCTCCTGGCCTGCCTCAGCTTCAGATCATGAGTGTGACCTTAGTGAGGCTCCTCCGTGTCCCACACCTCTGTCTCTCCACCTGCAACATGTCTAGCTTGGGCGGCACATTCACCAAGGCCCCCCTTGAAATCTAACCCCCTGTGTTCACTCACTCTACCCTACCCTCCTCTCATTTGTATTATGTTTTCTGTCTGATTTAAAGTTCATGTTATTAATAGAAAACCCCCATCAGTAATGAGCTTTCCAAGGTTTGGCATTAGTGGTAAAGAACCCGCCTGTCAATGCAGGAGATGTAAGAGACATGGGTTCGATCCCTGGGTCGGGAAGATCCCCTAGAGGAGGGCATGGCAACCCACTCCAGTATTCTTGCCTGCAGCATCCCACGGACAGAGGAGTCTGGCGGGATACAGTCCATAGTGTTGCAGAGAGTTGAACACAACTGAGGTGACTTAGCACGCACACCCATCAGTAATTCCACTGGTGACTAGGCTGGGGGACTGGGAGTGGGAGGGACAAAAATAAAGCTTAATTTAGGCAATTTTCATAATTTTAGGTATTCTCAGGTGAGGATATTGGCAAGGTTAAGGTTTCTGGGAAACTTGGATTTCTCTCACCTCTTGAAGGGAAAGTAGCTTTATAAAATGCTTCTGTTATCTCCGTTGGTCTGTATAGTCTTCCAATACATTTATAAATAAGAAAACTGTATCTGAGAAGAGACCAAACCAAAATATTGAGGGTCATCTAGAATTTCAGCCCACAGAGGCCTTGTGTTCTCACCCAGAGACCTGTCTGCCTGTCACACACCATCTCCATGCTTATCAGACACCTGGCACCATCTAAAACATCCATAAACATCTTTGGTCCATGCCAAATGGTTTTGGACAGGATCAAATATCGAGCACCTTTTGGCATGGACTAAATGTCTTATAGACATTTTAGACAGGACCAAATGTCCTGCGCGGAGAAGGCGATGGTACCCCACTCCAGTACTCTTGCCTGGAAAATCCCATGGATGGAGGGGCCTGGTAGGTTGCAGTCCATGGGGTCGCACAGAGTCGGACACAACTGAAGTGACTTAGCAGCAGCAGCAGCAAATGTCCTGCGAGGCTTTGCACTATTTGATGGTCAAAGCAATTAGCTTTTGGATCTAATGCTGCTGTTATCAATCATGTCTTTTTGTTATCATTACTGTAAAATGCAAGATTTGTTCTCTAAGAAAGTGGTCAACCTGAGACCTGCAATGAAAGCTTTTAAAAGGTGCTATTCTGCTCAGCCGTGCCCTTTAAATTGTAGGCAGACCTGAAATGCAAGAATAGAAAGATTCCCCGAATGCCCATTGCTCATTCATGCATTCCACCAACAAGGAAGCGAGCACCTACTAAGCACCCTGCTTAATATTAGCTTCGGCTGGTGGAGGGGGCCGGTACTCAGGCAAAGACACAGCTGCCCTCCAGGGGATTCTCTGTCTAATGCAGGAGGCAGGAAACCCAACAATGACTGTGGAATAAGGAAGACTACAGGGTGAAGGCTGGCAAGTAACACCGGGCTTCTCTTAGCTTGGAAGCAAGACCTACGTTTAGGACCGCAGAATTCTTGCCCGGGAAGAGTAATACTTTTTCTCTGGTCCCATATTGAGCCATAATCAAGACTGAATGATGTCACCATCTCCAACTTCAATGGTTAAAAAGCAAACTGAAGCTGCATTTGGTATAGATGCTATACATATTCATTGTGGAGGCTACTTGGTGTTAGAAGATACCATTAAGTAGTAGTATCAGCATCTTAATGGCTTCCCTGGTGGCACTAGTGATAAAGAACCCACTTGCCAATGCAGGAGACACAAGAGATGCAGGTTCAATCCCTGGGTCGGGAAGATCCCCTAGAGGAGGGCGTGGCAACCCACTCCAGTCCACTCCAGTATTCTTGCCTGGAGAATCCCACGGACAGAGGAGCCTGGCGGGCTGCAGTCCATAGGTTTGCAAAGAGTCGGACACCATTGAAGTGACTTAGCATGCAGCACATCATCTCAATGATCATAGTAATTTACAAGGATGTGGGAGACACAGTAGTAATTCTAGTTATCTATGGCAGCACAACAAAACTTAGCACCTTATAGCAACCATTTTATTATATCTCACTCTTCAGAAGGGTCAGGAGTTCAGGGCATGGCTGACGATTCTTTTGTTTCAGAGAATGTTGACTTGGGTCACTTGGTGGTGTTCAGCTAGAGACTCTTCTGGTCTGAGGGGTTCAATGTAGCTGAACTCACAAGCCTGCCGCATTGATGGGGAACCACTGGACCCCTGGGCTTGGCAGATCCCTCTTCTTCTCCACGTGGTGAAGGTTCTAAGACCTTAGAACCTCCCCATGTGGTTTCTCCAGTTTGGAGCTCCAAGAATTCCAGTCCTATCAAGGGATAGGTCTAGAACAGGCAGAGCATCACATGTAATGGTCAAAGCACTCACAGTCCATCTCAGAAAGGGGAGATAAAATAGATCCCTCCTCCCCATGGAGAATTTTAAGCAATTTAATAAATCCATCTTTAATCTCTCCTGCTCTGACACCTGTTCACAAAGTATTTATATCCCTCACACAAGAGAAGTATACGCTCCTTCCCCAAGACCCCTGTACTCTCATCCCAATTGGGCATTGCCTTAAAGTCCGATATTTCAGTATCTAAATCAAACTCAGGTACAGATGAGGTTCCTTGGATGCAGTTCCTCAAATCTGGTTCTTTGTTATGATGATCTGTGAACTAAAGTGAAAAGTTATCTACTCTCCTCCATACACCCAATTTACTGTGATAAGACATAAAGAGTATAATTGCAAGAGGCATGCCTGCTCCAAAAAGGGGAAAAACAGGAGTGCCTGGAAGCTCCTGGTTTATAGTAATTCCAAAATCCAGCCTGGTGCACATGGCCAGTTCCTCGAGTAGAGTCCAGTAAAGGTCCCTGGAAATGATCCTCCGAGGTTCATGGTGCTCCCTGTGGGACCATTCTTCATTTTCCACAGGAAATGGCTCATATTTGCAGCCAAGCAGCCTTCTCAGTAAGTTTCTGCCCATGGTAGGTGGGTAGAATACAGGCTGTCCCCAGACTTCTCTTCATTTTATAGTGTCTCTGTCCTGGTTTTTCCAAGTGGGCAGTGCTTCCAGCAATAGAGTTCTCTCCCAAACATGGTGGGTTTTCTATTCATCTTACTGTGGCCTGCATCACTAGACTAAAACCATACTCACATTTCTTTCCTCAAGATGCCACCTTGGGCTGAGAGTCAGAGTATTCTGAGAAAATGCCCCTCAGTTTCCTAGAAGCCTTTGGTCCAGTTGAAAAGTTCTATAAGGCATATCCTTAGAAATTTTACTAGGTACACTTTTAAATGATACTTCTCAAAAAGTAGATATGGGGAGGTCCTTAAAGCTACACCCTTAAGATCTCTACTCTGAGATGAGGCTTCACTGGGAGAGCCCTGGATTTGTTCTTTGCCCTGAAACCATTTCTTACTTTGAGAATTTCTTACTTTTTTGCTGAATAAAAACACTGTCCTGTTTCTTCTAAATTTTGCTCAAAAACTGCACGGTTTGTCTTTAGTTCATCTCTCTCTTTTTGTACTTTATTAAAGCCCATTAGAAGCCAGGTGGTACTTGCAGCATTCTGCCTGGAGAAGTCTTTAGTCAGATGCACAGGATTTTAGGTGTCTTTTCTGTTTCCCATGTTTGTGCCAACATTATTTTCACTCACCTGTCTACCAACATCTAACTTGGGTACCTTTTCCTTCAGCCTCCAGCAACACTCTCCTCACCATCCAGCAAAGCCTCATCACCCATCTGCTCAAGGTCCTTCCAGCCCCTGCTGGAGGAGCAGAATTAGACTCAGCCTCTTATATGAGGAAATGCCGAAGAAGTTGTGTCCATCTGTAACACATCACAAGGGTTAGGAGCACAGATTCTGGAGCCTGACTGTCAGGGTTCAAGTCCCAATTCCTCTACTTGTTAGCTGATCTAATCTTCAACTTATGTGTTCCTCAATTTATCCTTCTGCAAAATGGGCATAATAATAGTTCCTACTTCATAGGACTGAGTGAGAGGACTGAATGAATAATTTCACACTTGAACCTTCAATTTAACTCAGCGAATACTCTTGGAGCACCCACGTATGATGTGTATTAACAAAAGGCTCTTCTTCAAGATGCTCTTGTTCTAATGAAGAGATAGATGATGAGGATGTAACTATTATTTGTTTGGTTATTTGATTTTATAGCAGCTGAAGCTGAGTCTCAGGGAATTTAAGTAAATTTCTTGAAATTTCAGTTTATTCACCACCAGGGTCAATGGCAGTGCCAGGATTAAGCCCAAATCACCGCCCCAGCTTCATACTGCCTTTCCATCTTTGAGGTCCCAGGTCTCATCATTTCATCCTCAGCTGAGTCACTGATGTCTGTATCTGGAAATATTGTAAGGTGAAATTAAACATATTTTTTAAATGTTCATATATTTTATTCATGTGTTGCGTGTGTGCCAAGTCTCTTCAGTCATGTCTAGCTCTTTGAAATCCTGTGAACTGTAGCCCACCAGGCTCCTCTGTCCATGGGATTCTCCAGGCAAGAATACTGAAGTGGGTTGCCATGCCCTCCTTCAAGGGATCTTCCCGACCCAGAAACTGAACCCATATCTTCTGCGGCTCCTGCATTTCAGGCAAATCTTTACTGCTGAGCCACCTGGGAAGCCCATATTTTATTCACATTATATACATATTATAATTGATTCACACATACACTGAGGAGTCATAATTATTTAAATCATGTCTTGAGATGACCATTTATTGCATGTAAAAATGTTGCAGGTTACCCAAAATAGATGTCACTTTGACACAAACTTCCTGACTTTCTAAATCTTGCTTCCATAATGCTCAAGGCGAAAAATTTCATCTAAATATTATTGAATTCCAGCACGACATTAGCATGCAGAGATATTTACAATAACAGAGCCATTACAACTCAATCAAAAGCTGATTTCAGCCAGAATTATGCAGAATTAAATCTTGCAGGATTCAAATTATTAAAAATCAGAGACTCAATAAAGTGTGGTCTGGAAGTCCCATTTATCAAGGGAGTCGAAGTGCCTCAACAGTTATAGTGACTTCTTCATATATATTCTGCAAAAATTTGCATGCATTTTAAAAGATCAGAGTTTAATTCCTATGGAATTCAAGTAACTATGCTATATTTATAAGGCAATGGAAGCCAGCTCTGAAACTGTTCTCTCTATTTCCTTTCCACATCTCACATTTTAAATGCATTGGTTTTTTATTTCTGGTTCCCACTGGATAGAAAAATCTGCAGTGAGACCACAAGCATAGAAAGAATAGTTTACTCCAATAAAGGCCAAATCAGGGTGGCAATAGAGGTAGTTAGAAGAAACCCAAAACCATTTATAAAGCTTGTTATATAACTAATGTGCTAGAAATGCCCCTCACTTGCTGTGCTTGATCATATATATAAACATGATCAAGCTTGTGTGTGTGTGTATATATATATATATATATGGCTCTGTACCAGGATCCATTCCAGAACATTTCATATAAATTAAAAAGGAATTCGTTTCTAAGAAGAGAAAGAGGTAGAGAGACACAAGAGAGAGAAGAAAACAGAAGAGACAGGAAAAGGGAAAGAAAAAAGAGAAAAGAAACCACCAGGTGGAAACACAGGACTCTTACATCTGTGTGGACCTTGATATCCAAGAATTCAATTCTCCTTACAAACAGCATTTAGTCAACATCCATTCTGTGCCAAAGACAGAGATGAATGAGGCATAGATCCTTCACTCCAATACCTAGCTGGGGTCACTGAGATATAAATAGATATTGACAACTGAGGATTAACAGTGACCATAAAAGATATGGACAAATATTCATATCCATCAGGAATACAATAAGTTGCAATTTATAAAAACATGAACACAGTCTGTCCATAGACCATTCAGGACTAAGATAGTGACTCTGTACGGCCATGAAGAATCTAGCTGTCTCCCTTCCATCTACCAGGCCATTCTTAATGTGTGGATTTCCATTCTCCTGCATACTGACTCTTGGTAGGAAGAAGGCTGCCTGACCTCCAAATACTCCATCTGCATTCCAGACAGGAAAAAAAAAAAAGAATGGTGAAGGTCAAAAGATGGATATTCTGCCAGGGACTCTGACTACACTGGCAAGAGCTATATCACATGGTCACTCTCGGCTTCAAGAGGGTCTGGTGAAGTCAGTTTTTAATAAACAGGCACAAAAAATGGGTTTGGGGTACCCACGTGAAGGAGACAGAGTTTGCATGTGGCATTACCCTGTCTTTCAGGTGCTCTGACACCTGTCTTCCTGAGTGCCTTAACTTTCCCATCTAGAATGACTCAGCTGAGGGAAAAAGTAAACTTTCATCTCTCCTAGGAAGAAGAAAGGAAGTTCTCCATACAGGCATGGGAGAGTCTCGGCAACTGACAATTAAGAAACACTGGAGCCTCCTTCATGTGACAAAATAAAAGTCAATACTGAGCTCTGGTTGACTTCTCTAAACTTCAGAGAACAAACCATGGTTATATTTCAAAATAATTTCAAGCTATTTGTATGAACAGATGAGTCATCTGACACGAGGTGGAAAAAAAAGGCCAAGTTTATTTCGCAAAATAAAGCATGCAATCCACATTAAAAGTGGGGATCTATTGTTGTTTCAAAGACAGGGTGATTAAATATTACTTACCACTTCTTAATGTTACCTAACACATGTAAACCTGCACCGTGGCTCTTTCAAACCCTGGGCTTCTGGGCTGCCCACACTACACACGTTGTGATCTGAACTCTCTGAGACGCAGACTAGGTGCTCAGAAGGAACATACTGAACAAAGGAAGAAAAAAAAAAGGTGATTGACAGTTCAGGAATCATCCAATGGGAAGACAGCATATCAGGTATCATTGCAATGGAAGGATTGGGACCAGCAACCCAAGATGTGTTTGTCAGAATCCTTGCTCTGCAAGGTAATAAAACAAGGTCCTTAAGAGACACTGATTGGGGGAAGCTAAATGCTGCAGGACTTCTGCTGCTGTCATTAGACTAACATGCACTGTGCTGTGCTACACTGCTTCAGTCGTGACCAATTTTTTGCAACCCTATGGACTGTAGCCCGCCCAACTCTTCTGTCCATGGGATTCTCCAGGCAAGAATAACTGGACGGGGTTGCCATTTCCTCCTCCAGGGGCTCTTTCCAGCCCAGGGATCAAACCCACATCTCCTGTGTCTTCGCATTGGCAGGTGTGGGTTCTTTACCACTAGCTTCACCTGGGATGTGCTAGAGCCCCACCCACCCTGCCAAAGAGGGATTCTGTGGGGAATTTTCTAATCTCATCAAACCTGGAAGCTTGTTGCTTGAGAAGCAGATCACAGCACCAGAGCCCAGGAGCTCTTGACTTAAGAGCATCCGCATCAACCAGTGCCCATCTCAGACCTCTCAGCACCGCCAGAGGGTTTCCTTTCTTGAAGGCTTAGAATTGCAGCATCCAGAACCCCATTAACCAGCATTTCAATAAAGTTCAACTGCAATTTCTGTAAAAGCTACCCAGAAAAAGTCATTTCCAAAGGCCACTTGGCATCAGCCCGACAGACTTTTTTCTCTCTCTTTTTTTATTTTTAAAACAAAGGAAGCCTTCTGGTTTGTAAGAGGAGCACCAATGGACTCCTCTGTAAGACGTGAGACCCCATAGACGGCAGCCCACCAGGCTCCCCCATCCCTGGGATTCTCCAGGCAAGAACACTGGTCTTACAGACTCTGTGGGAGAGGGAGAGGGTGGGAAGATTTGGGAGAATGGCATTGAAACATGTAAAATATCATGTATGAAATGAGTTGCCAGTCCAGGTTCGATGCACGATACTGGATGCTTGGGGCTGGTGCACTGGGACGACCCAGAGGGATGGAATGGGGAGGGAGGAGGGAGGAGGGTTCAGGATGGGGAACACATGTAAACCTGTGGCGGATTCATTTTGATATTTGGCAAATCTAATACAGTTATGTAAAGTTTAAAAATAAAATAAAATTAAAAAAATAAAATAAAAAAAAAAAAAAAAAGAACACTGGAGTGGGTTGCCATTTCCTTCTCCAATGCATGAAAGTGAAAAGTGAAAGTGAAGTTGCTCAGTCGTGTCCGACTCTTCACGACCCCATGAACTGCAGCCTACCAGGCTCCTCCGTCCATTGATTTTCCAGGCAAGAGTACTGGAGTGGGGTGCCATTGCCTTCTCCAAAGATGTGAGAGGAAACTCTGAAAGAATCCTCTAAACCAGCCCCTAAACACACGCATAAAGGCTTTAGTTATTTGAAAATGCATTAAGATCTTGATCTTAGGTGTGCTTGCATTTCTGAGGTACGATTTTTACCTCTACGTAGCAAATTTGGTTAAGGTATAGCTATTTTTGTTTTTTTTTTAAAAGGTTTGCATTTTCTATTTTCAAAAACAGCAGCTCAGTGAGAGCCAAGAGCTGTTAATTTTGCAGTGACTTGCCTTCTGCAGGTGTGACATTCCAAAGTTGATGGCTCTTAAATACAGCCCTTCAGGTGACTTCTGTCACATCTAAAGCAGATTAAATTATGAGCTGCATAGTTCCAGTATATTTTGTTGTATTATAATTCCTTGAAAACTGGTAATTCATGCATGGCATATATGAGAACTCTCTATTAACCAGAGTATTTGATTAATGAGCCCGGCTTGTGCTTCCATCATGCTGAGTAAACGCCTTTACTCCACGTGGATGGATGTAATACCCCAAATCATTCGGTTTTCTATTTTAAAGGATTGTAACAGCATCATACCAGAAAAACTAGTCAAGGAGCAGGAATCAGAAAACACGGGTGTGAGCCCTATGTGTCTGCATTTCTATTCAGTCGTGTCTGACTCTTTGCAACCCCATGGTCTGTAGCCTGCCTGGCTCCTCTGTCTATGGAATTCTCCAGGCAAGAATACCGGGAGTGGGGTGGGTAGCCATTCCCTTCTCCAGGGGATCTTCCTAACCTAGGGATCAAACCTGGGTCTCCTTCATTACAGGCAGATTCTGTACCATCCGAGTCACCAGTGAATTTAGTGTATTTCTATGATAATGCCTAGTGTTTAGTAGGTGTTCCATATATTATTATTGGATCAATGAGTGGACAGATTGATAAATAAATGAGTGAAAAATGAAAGGAGGCTTCCTGACTCCCCCTCCGTCTGGGTTGCATGCCTCTTTTCTCTGCTTCCTTAGCATCCTATGTAGACCTGCGATACAGCCTGTGATATCTTATGGTAAATATCTTTACTTGCGTCTTCCCCATTCACTGGAGCTCCTTGAGGGCAGAAGTTCTGTCTTATTTCTCTTTCTAGCTCCAGGATTCAGGAGTCCCTGGCCCTTCAGTAAGAACACAGCAAACAGTATTCTATCATCACATGAACACCCATTGCTTTGCTTAATACAGAAAGGAAACAAATTAAGGTGTATATAACTGTAACAAGAAAGAAGCCCTGATGTTGGGGGCCTGGAGTGGAGGGAATGGGCAGGGGCAGGTATCAGAGCCACGGCTCCAGGAAAGGACAGGCAAGTCCAAGTGGAGGAAAGAAGGGGCAGAGAAAACCAAGGGAAAAAGAAGAACATACTTCAGAGGTCTTCTCAGAGAAGAACAGGACACATGAGAGTTTGGAGGTGGGGATGGGAAATCCTCTTCCATTTTCCTGGCTCATGGATATTAATTGAAAATGGTTGATTACACCAGAAAATGGGGCTTCCCATGTGGCAGTAGTGGTAAAGAACCTGCCTGCCAATGCAGAAGACATAAGAAATGCAGGTTCAATTGCTGGGTTGGGTAGATCCTCTGGATCTACTACCGGCGACCCACTCGGTAGTCTTGCCTGGAGAATTTCAAGGACAGAGGAGCCTGGCGGGTTACAGTGCATAGGATAGCAAAGATTCGGACATGACTGAAGCAATTTAACACACACGTGTGCGCGCACACACACACACACACACACACTCTCCAGAGAATAACTTCTTCACTCCATGAATGAAAAGCATTGCCTGCTGTATCAGCAAGCAAAGGACGTTGCAGCCATCAAGCCATTGCATTAAGTCCACCCCAACAGTGAGCCCTGAGGAAACTCAGGCTGGAAACTGGATGCCTGCCAGCAGCAGTCAGTCACTGCATCCATCCCCCCATGAATACACCCTGAAGAAGCTCAGGATGACAAAGTATAAGACATTGGCTCTAGATAGCTGAGGTGCAGATCCAAGGAATAACATCAGTCAGCCCGGACTCTTGAAACTTCCTATGCTTAGAAAAGCACTAAATTCCCTAACTTGAGATGTCTGGTTTTCTTTAATTACCAGCAAACTTTTCAGATCCCAACTACCTGGTCTTTGCTGCACAAACATCCATATGTCCTGGCTCCAGCCTGCTTCTTCAGAGGAGTCCCTCAGAGCTACTTGAGAGGCTGTGTCCTGGGCTGAAGTCCTCAGTTTTGTCAGCAAAATAAAATGTAACTCTCAACTTTTAGGTGGTGTTTTGTTTTTGTTTTTCAGTCAACACGTCCAGTAAAGAAAATAAGGAAGGGAAGGAAGAGGATCCAGTGATGCCGAGATTCTATGAAGTCACAGCCTTTGGACCAAGGACCAGAGGGCATGTCTGTAAAACATGAGCAAAGTTAGACTCAGTGGAAATCCCTGGACCCCTACCCCTGCAACAGATACACTTCCAGGTTGTTGCCATGGTGACAACCAGGGCAGGGCAAGGGGGAACAGCCCCCATGACTCCTCTTGACATATTGACACGTTGGCTCTCCTGTCTGCTTGTGGAAGGGGCAGAAGAGCGGAATTCAGTGTGCCTCTGTGCCTAGAACAACAACAGGAACATGGGAAGAGCATGTGTGTTTCATGAAAGAAAGTCTGGTCCTTCTACGCAAAGAGACAGAGGGCAGATAGTGGGATCGTGTGATATAGGAGCAAAAGACGTGGCTGGAAAGATCAAACAGAAAACAAAGCACCTGTGTGCTATAGACTTCATGTGTGACCTTGGGCAAGTCACTCTGAGCCTCAGTTTCAACACCTGCTAAAAGGGCAGGTGAGACCTGGAAGACTTTTTTTTTAAAAGATGTAAGTTTCTAACATTCTACGATTCAGGATATTTCAGCTTTAGTGTATTGGAAAAAAAAAATTCATGCTACTTGATTCATAATTCTATTCCTTGGAATCTTTCCCAACAAAATAATCCATCATATAGACAATGATACATATATACAAAGGTGGTCTTCCCAGCATTGTTAATAATGGTGACAAGATGGAAATAACCCAGATGGCCAACAATAAGGAATGGCTGGGAAATTACAGCACATACTTATGATAGAGTACTAGGCTGACCTTAAGATTTATGTTTTAAAGAAGAAGTATAACATGCAGCACCGGGTATTAATATAGTCTGATACCGGGGGTACAGATTTTGTAGTCAAGTGCTCGCATTTGAGTCCTGACTCTGTCCTTTATTCCCTGCTGTGAACTCGAGCAAATGACTTACCCTCTCTGTGCCTCAATGTCCTCATCAAAAAACAGGGGCAATAATAGAATTCACCTCATAGAATTCTTGTGAGAATTATGTGAAATAATTTTCATAAAGCACACAGAATTGGGTCTGTCAGAGAGTAAATTATGGATGCTGGCTACTATTCTCTATAATATGATTGAAACAACAACTACTTTTGAAGGAATATTTCCTACATGATTCATGCTACATATACAGAAAGAGAAAAAGTAACATGTTAACAGTGATGAACTTTAGATGGTGGGATATTACAATTTTATTCAGTTTCTTGGTATCATGTATTTTCCAAAAATTTCTGCAATAAGCCTTTAACAATTATATATATATTTTTAAAGTTGCTCGGTCGTGTCTGACTCTTTGCAACCCCATGGACTATACAGTTCATGGAATTCTCCAGGCCAAAATACTGGAGTGAATAGCCTTTCCCTTCTCCAGGGGATCTTCCCAACCCAGGGATCGAACCCAGGTCTCCCACATTGCAGGTGGATTCTTTACCAGCTGAACCACAAGGGAAGCCAACAATTATAATCAGGAAACAAACAACAAACAAATCAGGATGAGTTTTTTTTTTTTTAAGTAATTCTGTGCATAATCATTCACTGTATAAGGATCTGAGAGACCTGGAAAAGGATGCTACTGTGCCAATTATGACATGTCTGATTTTTGATCAAATCCTAAGCTTCTCTAAGCCTAGATATCAGGGCAAGAGGCTGGGAACTGCACAGAATATACATGGGCATGTAACAGGTGCTCAGTAAAAGTTCTTTCACCAAAGAGAAATTACTTGGTTCTCAACATTCCTAGGTGCCGTGCATGATAAAATTAATTTTAAGAGAGAGTTTATGTCCTGGAAGATCTTGAAGTTCCATTGAGGGCCCAAGAATAAGAAACAAGCTGTGAGAAAAAGGAAAAGTGATAGACTGTATTCTGGAATATTCTGGAACAGTGAGAACTCACTGATGGAGGATACAGTGGGGTCTGGAGTCACCTGGGAAGAAAAAAGAGCTTTGAAGAATCTATAGAAAATGCATACGTAGTAAATACAGATCAGAATCATAGTGCTACTAAAAACATGTTAATAGTATATTATTTCATGCAAGGTAAGTCCAGCTGTAGGCAAACCACTAAATTATCAGGGATGCAAGTTTCTGTGTTTCTTTACTACCATCATCAACATAATGTTACCTCATGGTCCACAATAGCTGCTGGAACTCCAGCCACCATAGCAGGGTTGCAGGGCAGTCAAGAAGAAAAGCTCATCCCCTCAAAGTTGAGTCAGCATGCTCTAAATACTTTTTCTTTGAGTCTCCTTATATGTGGCTGGTATGTTGTAAGAAAGGTAGGAAAATGTTGCTTTGTACTCTGGGAGTCCCTAGCTAAAATCTGAGATTTCATTGTTCAGAAAGGAGAGGGGATGAGCGGCCTCATGGTAAAATGCCAGTTTGGAGCCCAAGGTGGACAAAAGGCTGATGCAGGAAAGAGCAAGCATGTATGTATGGTGTCATGTATGTATCCTTAAGAATGTGGAAGAAATTACAGGGAATATTATGGGCTTCCCTGGTGGCTCAGTGGTTAAGAATCCAATGTAAGAGATGCAGGTTTGATCCCTGGGTCGGTAAGATCTCCTGGAGAAGGAAATAGCAACCTACTCCAGTATTCTTGCCTTGGAAATCCCATGGACAGAGGAGGCTGGCAGGTTATAATTCATGGGGTCACAAAGAGTCAGAAGTGACTGACACTTTCACTTTTTCTTCTGTATACAGTAGGCTTTATACATATTTTCTCCATCTCCACACAGTCTTTCCAGGGAGGGTTACCTCTCCAATTTTGAAGATGAGAAAGGAAAACTGAGGTTCTAGCAAGGTCAACTGTAACACTGAGTCTGCTGGCTACTGTCTGCCGGTCTCATGTGCTGAGGACTTGTCCCCAAGGGCTTCTCTCCCTGCCTCCCTGCTCCAAAGTCAGGGCTGTGTCTACATCAGACTACGATCCTCCTCCTTCTCTGCTGATGGTCTATTCATTTCTGGCAATCTTGTCACACAGCTAACAGGCTCAAACATGGCTGATTGGATGAGAGCTTTGCAAAGAGAGGGATATAATAATATTCTGGATTTGTATGTGAGGAAGACCTATTTAACAGAGGGTCACAGGTATTAGTCATACATTCCGATTCAAACACTGACACCCTCATTCAGCTTTTCCTATTGGGAACATTTGCAAGGTCCTAAGTATACCAGCAGACACTTGAGATTACTTAACCAGACATAACATTGAAAGAGGCAAAAAAAAAAAAAAAAAAATGAATTGAGGCCACGAGTCCCAAAGGCATCCTCGGTCTTTCGTGGAGGCAAATGGACTTATGATTGAGTTATCACAGCGAACACAAGCCACCTCGCTGGTACTTCCTAACGCTGGAAGTTTCCACTGCACTTTCCCAAGGATGAAATTGTTCATTTCCCTCCACACGGCATGTGTGTTTTTAAGGAAACAAGCACTTGGAAGATAATTTTGTGGAAAAAAATATAAAATAGATATAATACCCAGTTACCTTTTCTTAAAGAAAGATGAACGATCCAAGGGAGGGAGAAACGGCACTTGCTGTGAAAATTTGAATTTCAAGAAGTATATTACATCCTCCAGAGTTCTCAATGAAAAGAAAATTATTTCTTTCTTGGGGAACACACTCTTATGGCATTTTAACTTTTATGACATTTCTGATTTGGGATGATGAGCCTTCTCTACAGAAATGATTCAAACTTCCATTTTTGTGGTGTGTGTATCCTTATAAATTACTCTGCCAACTAAGGAGGAGGAAAATGCTCCCTAAAGTGGAGATGGTTTTTTTTTCTGCTGAGAAAAGTTTCTTTCCCCATCTGTGGATGGTAGTTGCTGATAGAGACATATATCAGGGAAATAAATTGCACTTAATCACTAATCACCTGAATATAAGCTAAAAGTGGTATCAATCTTTTCTACGGATGAAAATAATTTCCCTTCATAAATAATGAACAAAGACACATTTTTACCAGGTGCAATTAAATATAATTGTAAGGATATATTGAGATATGATTCAGGTCTCGCCCTGTCGTGACAAGCCCCAAGACACCCAAATGCCCAAATATATCTTTTAAACATGGGGAGGCAATTTTGAGCCATTGTCTTTCTTGAGCGTGAAACAATGCTATCCAAGGGAAACTTGAAGCAATGATGTTTACTTAGAATTAGAATCGATTTTCATTTTACATAACACCTTTCATTTTCCAGGCTCCCGAAGCACTTTGCAAAGCAATAAGCTAGACAGTAATATTGCCATAGACAAGTGTAACCGTCATTATGCCTTCTGTAATAGCTCGCAGGCTTGGAAATTAGAAATCAAGGGAGAGAGATGGAGAGACGGATAAAGAGGGAGTGAAGGAGGAGAGGGGAGCTGTGGGGAGAAGGCGAGGGACTGAGCTGAGAGGGCTGGAGGAACCAGCGGAGGCAGAGAATGACAGAGGGCAAGTTTCTGGCTGGTGCTTTGTCATTTGGAAATGTTTCCCAAGGATGCTTTATTTCCACCTCTGAGGGACAGGCAGTGACATCCTCAGCCTCACACCTCTAAGGACAGAGGGGGTTTTGCATCAGACAGCCTAAGATTCACGCCCAAAGCCCTCTGATGGGCTGCGTGGCCCTGAGAGACTCACATAACCTCTCTGAGCCTTGTCTTCCTCATCTGTAAAATGGGTCCATGAGACTTACATCACAGAGCAGGAGAAACAAGACAATATTCATAAAGGGCCAAAGGCAAAGAGGCACTCCAAGTCGGCTACATGTTCTCTCCTCCTAGTTCTCCTCCAAATTATGAATACAAGGTAAGCAGACCCTATTGTATTTCCAGGAGGCAGAGGAATTTAATAGTCCTTGCATAATGTTTCACAGCCTGCAAAGGCCATGATCTCATCTAATGAAATGAAGCCAACCTAGCTGTAACAGCAATCGT